>NC_133663.1:114608779-114831316 GCF_037893015.1 Macrotis lagotis | reverse complement strand
GTGGGCTCTACATATTACTACTTCAATGCTGATTTAAACTCTTCTAGCCTTAGGAGTATGTTTTATGAATTGGAGCCACTGGAAAAAAAAATCATTGCCTAGAGGCCAAGCTTTAGGAAATTAGCTTCTCCAAATTTAAATATCTTGGTTCTTGTGCAGTGGCTCCATCATATCATAGAACCTATATTCAAAATATTTTTAGCTTGAGTATTTCTAAGACCTTGTGGTCTTTTGCGATAGGTTTTGAGAATGAAAGTGAAAAGGAAGGCCATTTCCAGGCCACAATGAGGCATCTGAGTAGAATTTTTAGGAGAGCATCAGAATGTGGGGGTAACAACATAATGAAGCTCAAAGGAGGAGAAGAATTTCATCAGGAAGTGAGAGAGACAGGAGAGAAAGAATGGATTGTAGGCAAAAAAGAACCATAAGAAAAAGTACTATGATAGGCAAGAAAAGAACAGGATAAATTGCCAGTATCATGGCTAGTCCATTTGAATTAGAATATAGAGTGGGTTAGAGGCCAATTGGAAGAGCTGAGGAAGGAAAAGTAGGTTAGAACAGAATTGAAGACTGTATTCATTCATGATCAGCTGTAAAGACCTGATAACAATTCAGAGTGTTACCTCTTCTAGGAATTTTTTTTTCCATTTTAACAGGGATAAAGCCATAAGGGAAAGGGATTAAACTTTAAGATAGGAAAGAGCTTTTGGGGTTGTGTGAGGCCTTACCATATACCTGCTATCAGATGAACTAGTATAAGGCTGGTCCTGAGAAGTACACTTGATGAAATTGTTAGTTGATACTGTATTCTTTGCTATTAAGGAGGGGGGGGAAGCAGCAATCTGTCATCTTAATAACATGAAGTGATTCTTTTAAAAGAAACAGATTTTTGCCTCATATGTATATATAACATTGTACAACCATAGATTTATAGTGGGGATTCTACAACTAATATATGTGCAAATATACTTTTTGAATCTTTGTTATGTTAGCTAAATATAGACATTATTTTTATGGGCACAACACAGGATATGAATCAGAGATGAAAATATATGTGTCATTGGTGTTCCTTGTATTTTGTAAAACCTACAGGGAGTTTGCTTTAAATACATTGGGAACATTCCCTTATGTGTCTAATGATTTAAAATTAAAATTTTGTCAGCTATTTTGTAAAGCTTGCTAGTAACATTAAAAAAAGAGATATTGAAGACTACTGCAATACTCATAGCATCAACGGTAATTTAGAAATGAGTTGGCCTCAATTGACTAAACAGTGTAGTGGATGGAGAATTTGTTTTTCAAAGAGATAAACTTATATATAAAGACTCAGTTTTATCTACACAACATAAACTAAAGTGAAACTTAATTATTCTATAGTTAATTAAATCGACCTAAAGAGACAGAGAAGTAGCATGGCAAATCAACTTTTTGTATGGGAATTACTGAATACTGGGTTCAATTCTGACCATTTATACTTTTTTTTCTGTGTGAATATAGGCAAGTTTCTTGATGGCTGTGTGTTCCAGACAAATCTCAAGGACTTAACCAATATAGAGAAATCGCAGATCCTATCTGTATTCACATATAAAGAGTCAAATCAGACTGTTTTCTCCTAATTTAAAATCTCTACTCTACCAAGTGATAGCCAGAATGCCATTCTATATGAAACAAATAAGACAAGTGGATATGGTTGAGTCTGAAATTTCCTTTATGTTGATAAAATCTTGTTTCATTAAAATACCTTGGAAAAATACATAATATGTACTATGAAGGGAAAACAAATGAAAATGTTGACTTTTTGTATAGCTCCTTGGTGGAAGGAAAACTTGTCTTGCATACAGAACAATTTATATCAGTCTGTTACAGAATAAAGGGAGATCATGAAATAAGGGGCATGATGTGAAAAAGGAACCATTAAATAGTGTCAGGATAAAATAAAAGGCAGACATAGGGGAAGACTTTATCACCAAGAAAGCTAGACCTTCCAGAATCCTTTTATTCCCCTTTTTAACTTATTTACCTCATTTGAATGGAACATTATCCTTATTTCTCCAGTCCCTGCAACCCATATTATTTACATTCCTAATGCTCTGGACTAGTCCATTTAATAAATGCTGTTTCAATGTATTATTATATTATTGAAATTGCTAACTGAAAACTTACTGCTACTAAGTTTGTTGCAGATGGTAGTAATTAAACCTGATTTGGCTTATGAAAAATAAATAATGGTGAGAAACAATGATTGAAAAGATAGTATACATACATATACATATGTATAAACATACAAATTCATACATATATATATATATATATATATATATAATTTAAATTTTGGCTCAAACCTTTACTTTTTCTTATTATTAGTATGGGGGAAATCTGAATCATACAAACATTCAGTATATTAAGCAATCTCAGAATATTCCTGAATGATCATAACAGTAGTCTGCTTTTCATTGTTTTCATTGTTTTTATAACATACATATACCATAATTTGTTCAGCTATTCCCCAACTGATGGAGATTCCCTCAATTTCCAATTCTTTGTAAGCACAAACAAAACTGCTTTGAATATTTTTGTACAAGTGATGTTTTTACTCTTTTTCATAATCTCTTCAGGGTATAGACCCACTAGTGATATTGTTGGATTAAAGAATATGCACATTTTTCTTGCCCTTTAGGGATAATTCCAAATTACTCTCCAGAAAGGTTGGATCAGTTTAAAGCTCCACCAACATGCATTAGTGTCTTAGATTTCCCACATCCCTTCCAACCTTGGTCATTGTCTTTTCTGGACATAATGGTGAAACTGAGAAGTGTGAGTTGGTACCTGAGAAATGCTTTAATTTGCATTCCTCTAATCAGTAATGACTTAGAGCAATTTTTCATATGACTATGGAAAGCTTTGATTTCCTCATCTGCAAATTGGTTTTGCATATCCTTTGACCATTTGTCAACTGGGGAATAACTGGTTTTGGTTATAAGTTTGACTCAGTACTCTATATATTTTACAAATGAGTCCTTTGCTAGAAACACTAGTTGTAAAAATTGTTTCCCAATTTACTACATTTCTTTTGATCTTGTTTACAATGGTTTTCTTTGTGTAAAAGTGTTTTAATTTAATGTAATCAAAATTATCCAGTTTGTTTTTTATGATATTCTCTATTGCTTCCTTGTTCATATACTGCTCCCTTTGCCATAAATCTGACAGGTAAACTATTTCTTGTTTTCCTAGTTTGCTTATAATATTGTCCTTTTTTTTTGTTTAAATTCTGCACCCATTTTTATCCTATCTTAGAATAAAGTGTGAGATATTGGTTTAATCCACATTTCTGCTATACTATCTTCCAATTTTTCCAACAGTTTTTATCAAAGACAGAGTTCTTAAGCCAGAAACTAGACTCTTTAGGTATATCAAACAGCAAAATGCTATAATTATTTCCTGTTGCCTCTTTTGCACCTAGTCTGTTCTAGTGATCCACCACTCTATTCCTTAGCTGGTATCAGGAAGTTTTGATGACTGATGCTTTATAATATATTTTTTTATAATATAATTTTAGATCTGACAAGGCTAAACCACCTTCTTTTGCACTTTTTAAAATTAAATCCCTTGATATTCTTGACTTTTAGTTTCTCCATTTGAATTTAGTTACAATTTTTTTCTAACTCATTAAAATAATTTTCATTGGCATGTCACTGAATAACTAGTTTAATTTAGGTAGAATTGTAATTTTTATTTTATTTTATTAGCTCTGCCTATCCATGAGTAGTTCATATTTGCCCAGTTCTTTAAATCTGATTTTATTTGTGTGAAAAGTGTTATATAGTTGTTTTCATAGTGTTCCTGAGTCTGCCTTGGCAGGAATATCCCCCAGTATTTTAAATTGTCTGAAGTTATTTTAAATGGGATTTCTCTTTTTAGGCCTTGCTGCTATATCTTCTAGTAATATATAGAAATTTATGTGGGTTTATGTGGGTTTATTTATATCCTGAAATTTTTCTAAAGTTGCTCATTGTTTCCAGTAGTTTTTAAGATGACTTTTCTGGGGTTCTCTAGGTATATCATCATGCAATCTGCAAAGAAGAGAGTTTTGTTTCTTCCTTCCCAGTTCTAATTCCTTCAATTTCTTTTTCTTCTCTCATTGCTGAAACTAATCTTTCTAAAACAATATTTAATAGTAGTGATGATAACTGGCATCCTTGTTTCACCCCCGATCTTATTGGGAATGCTTCTAGCTTATCTCCCTTGCATATAATGCTTGTTGATGGTTTCTGATAGATACTTCTTGTCATTCTAAGGAACAAACCATTTATTCCTATGCTCTCTAATATTTTTTAGTAGGAATGGGTGTTGTATTTTATCGAAGGCGTTTTCAGCATTTATTGGGATAATCATATGATTTCTGTTAAGTTTTGTTATTGATAAAGATAGTTTTCCTAATATTGAACCAACTTTGCATTCCTGGAATAAATCTTGGTCATAGCGTATTATCTTAGTGATAACTTGCTGTAATCACTTTGCTAAGATTTTACTTAATATTTTTGCATTGGGGCAGCTAGGTGGCACAGTGGATAGAGCACTGACCCTGGAATTAGGAGGACCTAAGTTCAAATCCAGCCTGACACTTAAAATAATTGCTTAGCTATGTGACCATGGGCAAGTCACTTAAACTCATTGGCTTAAAAAAAGGTTTTTGCATCTGTATTCATTAGAGAAATTGGTCTATAATTTTCTTTTTCTGTTTTGACCCTTCCTAGTTTAGGTATCAGCACCATATTGGTGTCACAGAAGAAATTAGATAGAGTTCCCTCTTCATATATTTTTCCAAATATTTCACATAGAATTGGAAGCAATTGTTTCTTAAATATTTGATAGAATTCATTTGTGAATCCATCTTGCCTTGGAGATTTTTTCAAAGGAAGTTCATTGATAGCTTGTTGAATTTATTTTTCTGAGATAAGTTTATTTAGGTATTTAATTTTGTCTTCATTTAACCTGGGTAACATTTTTGTAAATATTCATCATTTCATTTAGATGATCAAATTTATTGGCATACAATTGGGCAAAATAATTTCAAATTATTAAGTTAATTTCACTCCTCATTGGTGGTGAGTTCACTGTTTTCACTTATGATACTGGAAATTTGATTTTCTGCTTTCTTGTTTTTTAATCAAATTAACCAGAGGTTTATCAATTTTATTTTTTTATAAAACCAACTCTCAAGTTTTATTTATAAATTTAAATAGTTTTTGCTTTGTATTTTACTAATTTATCCTTAATTTTTAGAATTTCTAATTTGTCATTTAATTGGGGGTTAATTTAATTTTTGGGGGTCATTCAATTTATTCTTTCCCTAAATTTTTTAGTTTCATGCATAATTCATTGATTTTATCTTTCTCTATTTTATTAATGTAAGCATTTAGAGATATGATGCATCCCCTAATAGCTGTTTTGTTTGTACCCATAAGTTTTGGCATATTATCTCATTATTATCATTGTCTAGGATGAAATCATTAATTCTATCTATAACTTATTGTTTGATCCACTCATTCTTTAAAATGAAGTAATTTAGTTCCCAATTAGTCTTAGGTCTATCTCTCCATGGCCTATTATTGTATGATTTTCATTGCATTGTGGTCTGAGAGGAAGTATTCACTATTTCTGCCTTTCTGCATTTAATTATGAGGTTTCATGCCCTAGTACATGGTCAATTTTGCCATATACTTCAGAAAAAAAGGCATATTCCTTTCTAACCCCATTCAACTTTCTTCAAAGGTCTATCATGTCTAGGTTTTCTAACATTCTATTCCTCCTTAACTTCTTTCTTGTTTATTTTATGGTTAGATTTATCTAATTTTGAGAGAGGGAGGTTAAGGTCTCAAGAGTTTTGTTGTCCATGTCTTCCTGTGACTTATTCAGCTTCTCCTCTAAGAATTTGGATGCCATACTGCTTGGTGCATACATATTTAGCATTTAAATTGTTTCATTGTCTATGGTACTTTTTAGAAGGATATAGTTTCTGAGTGAGATGAGCAGAACAATAAAAACATTGTACACCCTAACATCAACATGAGGGTGATGATCAACCTTGATGAATTTGCTCATTTCTTCAGGGCAATAACCAGGGACAATTTTGGACTATCTGCAATGGAGAATACCATCCAGAGAAAGAATTGTAGAGTTTGAACAAAGACCAAAAACTGTTTCCTTCAATTTAGAAAAAGAGATCAACTGAGATCAATGTATACCATGGAAACAATGTGAAGACTAATAGACTCCCTTCTGTGGGGGGTGGGGGGGTGGGAGGGAAACAAGAATGGGGGGGAATTGTAAAACTCAAAATAAATAAAATCTTTCTAAAAAAAGGAAGCATGGCGGTGGCTATGTGGCACAGTGGACAGAGCACTAGCCCTGGAATCAGGAGTACCTGAGTTCAAATATGGCCTCAAACACTTAAAATTACCTAGCTGTGTGGCATTGGGCAAGCCACTTACCTGCATTGCCTTGCAAAAAAAAAAGAACCTTAAAAAAAGGAAGGATATAGTTTTCTTCCTTATCTCTTTTAACTAGATCTATTTTTGCAGCTGCTTTATTTGTTTCTCCCTCTCTCCTTGTTTCTTATAAGCAGCATATTGTAGGATTATGGTTTTTAATATACTCTTACATTTTTTGGGAGAGTTCATCCATTTACATTCAAAGGTATAATTACTAACTCTTGTCCTCCATGCTATCTTCCCTTCATTTGTATTTTTCCCTTTTTTTACTTTATCCATATTCTCCAGTGTTTTGCTTCTGAATACCCCCTCCTTCATTGTGTTTAGCCCCCTATATCCAACCCCCCTCCCCTTTCTTTCCCCTTTCCCTTTGCCCCTTCTTCATTTCCTTCCTTCTGTCATTTTCACTTTTCTTTCCCCCCTTCTCCCTCCCCTTTTCTCCTCTTAGTATTTGAAAGGTAAGGTAGAATTCTAAACTTAAGTGAGACCGAGTGTTAATACTTCTTTCAGCCAAATATGATGAGAGTGAGCTTCAGGTGGTTCTTACCTCCTCCCTTCCTCCCCTCTGTTGAAATAGGCCTTTTGTACCTCTTCATGTGATGTAATTTACCCCATTCAGTTTCCTCTACCTTCATGTCTCTATACTGCCCCCCCACCTTAAGGAGATATTATTTTTAAGTCATTTTATCAGAGTCATGAACAAATCATGTGTGTCCATTAATTCTGGCTAAGAATAGTCTCCCTAATAGGGTTACAGTTCTCAAGAATTATGAGAATGTTTCTCCCAGGTGGGATATAGCCAGGTTCATCTTATTTTATAACAGGTTTTTTTCCTTTTACGTTTTTTACCTTTTTCATGTATCTCTTGATTCTCCTGTTTGAAGTCTAAATTTTCTATTTAGCTCTGGTCTTTTCTTCAGGAAAAGTTGGAAGTCTCCCATTTCATTAAATGTCCATCGTTTTCGGTGGAAGAAAAGGCTTAGTTTTGCTGTATGGTGAATTCTTGGCTGTATTCCAAGCTCCCTTCCTCTTTGGAATAGCAAATTCCCTTAATGTTGCTGGAGCCAGGTCCTGTGTAATCCGTGGCTCCTTGGTATTTAAATTGCTTTTTTTCCCTGGGACTTGCAGGATTTTCTCTTTTATCTCATAGTTCTGGAATTTGGCACAATATTCCTTGGTGTTTTCATTTTGGGATACCTTTCAGTAGGGGATTGATGTGTTCTTTCAATGACTATTTTGATGTCTGGTTCCATGATAGCATGGCAATTCTCCTTCACTGTATGTTGAAGTTTAGATTCAGGCTTTTTTCCTCCTCAGTGTCTTAAGGAAGCCCAATAAATCTTAAATTGTTTTTTCTGGATCTTTGCTTTAGTTCAGTTGTTTTCTTGATGAAGTATTTTACATTTTCTTTATTTTTTTCATTATTTTGGTTTTGTTTCACAAATTCTTGTTTACTTATGAAGCCATTCGTTTCCACAGATTCTAATCTTTTTATTTTTTTAGAGAAGAATTTTCTTTATTTACCTTTTGCAACTCCTTTTTCCAATTGGTCAATTCTATTTTTGAAGTAGTTTTCCATTTGTCTAAGAGTGGTTTCAGAGTACTATTTTCTTTTTGTACTTGTCCAATTATATTTTTGTTTTCTTAGTTGTAAGACGATAATTTTCTCTTGCATTTCTTTTCCCAATTTTCCCAATTGATTTCTTCATTTATTTCTATTTATTTATTTGCATATTTTCATTCATTTACACATTCATATTTTCAAATTACGCCAGTTGATTTCTGTTTTGTTTTTTGCTTTTGCCAGGCAGTGGTGTCAAGTGACTTGCTCAAGGTCACACAGCTAGGTAATTGTTACGTGTCTAAAGCAGGATTTAAACTTCTTCCTCCTGACTCCAGGGCCAGTGCTCTATCCACTGCACCACCTAGCTGCCCCCAAATTGATTTTTTTTGCAAGGTAATGGGGTTAAGTGGCTTGCCCCAAGGCTACAGGACTAGGTAATTTTAAGTTTCTGAGACCTGATTTGAACTCAGGTACTCCTGACTCCAGGACCAGTGCTCTATCCACTGAACCACCTAGCCGCCTCACCAATTGATTTTTAAACTTCTTCCTGATCTTTTCTAAGAAATCTTTTTGTGCTGGAGGCCAATTTATATTCTCTGAAGTTCTAGTTCTCTCTGAGTTAGGACCCTCATCTTCAAATTTCTGCCTGCTTTTCTTCATGTTCCTTGGATTTTATGCTGGGGGGGGGGGGCTGGTTCATAGACCCTTATTATTGTAATCCCTACAGGCTTTGCTCACTGTGTTTTTAGGAACTCCAAGTGGGCCAGCCAGATGTTAGCAGCTTTCTCTAGAGTTTCTGTTGCTTTGATTAGTATCCCACTCCCTAGGCCTAGATCTGGGTTATCCTTGAATAATGTGGCCTGTGCCCTTGAATTGTAGAGTTAAGCTACTAAATCCTCAATCTGCACTGGGGCAGATTTGCCTTCCACACCTGAGCCTGAGGATGTGGGGCGGGGAGGGGGCTATTACTGTGTTTGTTCTGGGAAGAATCACTTTCTTCCATAGCAATTGGGGTGGGGGCAGACTCAGCTGAGCTGACTGGATAGATGCCTAGCTGCTGCTCTGGTGCTCTCTCACTCCACATAGCAAACTCCTCTGAGCTGGAACTTTCCCTGCCCCAGCTGCGCACACATTTAAAAGATTCTGTGCTGTTCTCAGGTTATTCCTCAGGTCTCACCTCAGAGCTCCGTGCCAGGTCTCTGCTCTCTGCCCCAAGTCGCCCATGTTCCCCTGATATAGAATTTCTTGGTAGATATTTGTCTCCTAGGTTCTTCTCTGGGTTTTGTGGATCCAAATTTCTTTGAGATGCTTGCTTCATGTTAATTCTGAGGGAAAGCCAGGAGAACTTAAGACAGTGTTTACCTTCTCTCTGCCATCTTTGCTATAAGTCCTGTCTGCTTTTCATTTAAGCAATAATATTTAGAATAATAAAAATTTAGAGTTAGCAGAGACATGGAGTTAAGTCACCCTCACCCCACAACCATACACACATTGCAATTGGGAAAACTATAGTTTGGCATCATGACTTGGTTAAAGAAACAAATATATGAACCCATATTGCTCCCACATCACTTACCATGCAATATTTTATTCTTTTCAAATTTCCCTCAGATACGTTAATTCCTTTGCTCTCCATACTAATGATATAGATAGGCCAAAATTACTATTATCATTTTACAGAGAAGGAAACTGATTTTTAATGAGGGTCTATGACTTGCATAAGTTCATGTAGGTAGAAAGTCATATATATAAAACTAGAACTTAGAAAATCTAACACTTGGCTCAGGATTTCCTACACAGACATGTTAGACATGATGACATTTGCATATAGCCAGAGTGTATGGGATATATCAGGATGAAACTGTTCATATGGCTTATTACTGGTTGTTTTAGGGAGACATCATTGAGTAATAGAAATAAAAGTGGATTTGAAATAAAAAAAATCTTGAGTATCTGACACATTACATAAGGTGATTTTGGGTATTTTAGCTACTCCAACATTCTTTTTTTTCATCTGGAAAATGAGGACAGAATTACCACACTAAGGATATTATAGGAAAGAGAATTTTTAAAACCTTGCAGTGCTATATAAATTCTGGCTCTCATCAGTCTGAGGGATTACACTGTCATATCATAAAATGTCTTGGAAGATCAAATGTTCACTGACTACAACTCGGTGAACTATTTATCTTGTGCCATGGCCTGTTTATTTGACATGTACTGCCTAATAATATTCTCTTGACATGGGCTAAGTCAATAATTCAGTCAATTATTTAGACAAATTAAACTGAAATCCCTATTATTAAGTAAAAATGTAAGATTTCCAGGGCTTCAGTGCCTGGATAAGTTTTAAGCTTTCTTCCAGTTTACCAGTTTGGACTAGATGACCTCCTGGATTCATTCTAGCTTTAAATACTACAATCCTATGTGATAATGAACTCAACACTTTCTATTTGTGCGTGTGTGTGTGTGTGTGTGTGTGTGTGTGTATGTGCTGTTTCTGTATTATATTCATTGAACATAAAGATCCTATTATATTATACATACTAAATCCTAAAGAAATCACAAAAATTCAAAGATCATAGAGTCAGAAAGTTCTTAAAAGACCCTCTAGTCCAAATTATAACTGACAAACCCCCAATTCCTCAGAATATCCCTAAATGATTCCCCAGTCTTTTTTTTTGAAGAACATAAACATCCTACTTGAAGATAACACTAATATCTGGCTTTTTTGTCCCCATATATCAATCCTACAAGTCACTTTTTGGAAGTCTACTCTGTGTTCCTACTTTTCTTTGGGGACATGTAGATTAAGTGTAATCTATCTCATGACAATCTTTTAAATTCTTGAAGATCTCTATGATGTATCCTCTAATCTTCTCAGCATCCTCAAAATTACTAATTATTTCAACTAATCCAAATATAGCATGAACTCAAGACTTCAGCATTCTGGCTGTTTTTATTAAATTAAATTAAATTTTATTTTTTATAGATACTAACTTATTGGCATCTTTCCTAAAATTTCATTTTCAGAATTCCAGACATTTTTTCCATATGCATTCTAACAAAGAAAAGTTCAATGGGACTCTCATCTTCCTAATCTTCAATTTTCTTTCTCTCCTGAATCAGGCTATTAGCTTTTTTAGTGCAATATTAAATACTATTGATTTATACTATAATAATAGCATTAAAAATTTGTTCAGTGCTTTAAAGTTTACAAAGTTCCTTTCCTATTATATCTCATTTAATCCACTCAATAACTGTGGAAAATAGGTGCCATTGTTCTTTCTACATTAAAAATGAGGAGATTGAAGTTGAGAGTATGACTTTTCCAGAGTCACACAGCTAGAAAGTATCTGAGGCCACACTTGAAATCAGATCTTATTGACTCCAGGTGCAGCATTCTATCCATCAAAATCAAAACACCAAGTTCTTAATAAATAAACTATTATTTTCCCAGCTTAATCTTAAGAATATTTTTAATTCAAATATGAAACTTTACATTTGAACAAATGAATACATAATTTTAGCTTCATTTCTTATATTCATACATCAATTTGGATGATTTTGTTAAACAGAATTAGCTTATTATATTCTTATGCATTTTAAATATTTTTTAAACTTATAAGAGAATGAATTTTAAATGACACTCAGGAACTCAAGTTGTGTCACTGAGTATAGCACCAATACCATATTTTTAGAGCTATTTCTCAGTGGGGCAGCTGGCCAAAGGAGGTAGTATGTTTATGATTACTCATCTGGGAAGGTACTAGTGAGCATTCTTTTATTGTTAGGCTTCTGAAGTTATTTGATTCAATGAGACTTATTGATTGATTGATTGATTTAGGAGAAATTCCTGTTGCAAAGTAGACATAAAATTTGAAGGCTTTCCTGGGAAGAAGAATACATCCTCCTTTAAAAACTAATTGCCTCCACTACTACTAAGCACAGCTTAAAATGGCAAAGTTGGCACATTTGCTTGATTTTGTAAGTCTCTTGGAATGGAAAGAAAATAATCTGAAAAATGTTAGCCTGCTCTATAACCTTTTACAGCCATCCGGTTTTTAAAAGTTTACAATTTGCTGTTTTTACAGAAACAGAAACCAGTCAATCATGTCAATTATTTTTTCATGCTTCTTTTTGGTTATAAACATCACTCAACTTTCTATAACAAAGCAATGAAGGAAAGGAAGATGAGCTTATAAATGAAAGTGAAAACAGATTCAATATATATCTAGGTGTTTGAATCTATATCTGCTTTTTTCCCCCATGAATTTTCTATTGCCTTGTATTTCTGTGGTCACATGATTTTTGTATCTTCCTCCTATGCCCCCACCTTTCCAACCTCCCAAGTTTTGACATAGACAATTATACTCAGATCTGATGAGGTGTCATTCTCTTTCTACCCAGAAGTCCAATGATGCTTGACATCAGGGATTTTATCATTGATTAAATTGTCATAGTCCATTCGCAACCTAAATGCTTCCTTTTGGTCATTGCTCTTTTTCTTCTTTAGAAAGTGACCTTTGTGAATAATTGCATGCCCCAAATGTGTCAAAATGAGGAGAAAGCTGCATTTCTAACTAAGAACATTTTATAAACTATTTGTCTCTTCTATCTCATGGAGCATTTTGAACAATTCAGAATAGCTTTATGATTTCAAAATAATTTAACAGTATATGCTTTAAAATAAATTCAAATATGACTATTATAAGATTTTATTGGTATCTCACATTTTCCCACAGGATATGATTATATCACTGTGTCTTTTAATACTCCCACTCACCATAGGACTGGATAGAAAGTGCTTTATATATTTAAGTATATTTAGTAAAAATGAGGTATAGTTAATTAATAGATTTTAATATAACGTATCTTCACTGGATCCTGTAAAGTAATTTTAAAGACACATAGAGTGATGCTAGAATGAGTATATATTGTCTATAGATTTGGGGGCACTGGGACTTCATGAACCTTCAACCTCTTATATAGGCAAGGAAAACTAGTGAAAACATTGGGTGGGAGAATCTAAGGTAGAAAGTTCAAAAATAAAGAAGAAACTGCATTGGGACAGAGGAAAGAAAGAGTGATTTTTTTTTTGATACAGGATACATTTGAGGAGAGAATAATCACAAGAAAACAAACTTCAACTGTGAAGAGACAATTATGAAAGGAGAGGAAAAGAGGAAAAAAGGCAAGACCTAGGTAAAGGGAGGTGACGTTACTGGGATCAGATTTTTTCTCAGCAAAGAGAGTAATAATTATATTCCTTTCCTATCATTTTCTTTTTCTTTTTAAGTGGGTAAGGAATATGGGGACATGAATTGACAAAGAAAGAAAATATTAGAATATGATGGAGAAAAACCTTACTAATCATAACCACAAATGAAATCCAGCACAATAGAACAGAAAAGCACTCATTTGATATCGGAGGACTTGGGCTCAAATCATGCTTAATACCCCTGATTATGTGACCTTGAGTAAATCATTTTTTTCTGGGCCACAGTTTCCTGCTCTATAAAATGAAAGAACTGGATTAGGTGCCTCTTAAATCCCTTCTAGCTGTTAATCCCTTGATTTATGTTCTGTTTATGGACTATATAGAAGAATAGAGAAGAATGGGTTTTTTTAAAAAAAGCAAAACAACATTCTATTGTCTACACACACACACAATGAATGAAAATTCATATAGAGTTAAATGTTCATTTAGGAATGGTCATTATGACCTCATACAAGGAAAAAAAACTTAAAAAAAAGATTCTAGCAGAAAAGCTGGGTAACTACAATATTCTTAAAAGTGTCAAATATAGTAACTACCTAAATTAAATCTATAAAGTCACCAAAAATGTAACATTTAAATACTTAACAGTATTTAGCTTATTATGGGGGGAGGGATCTAAAAGTCACTGGAGACAATAACTTGCCTCTTTTAAAACTATTCTTTTTTGTTTGTTTTTGTTTTGCAAGGCCATGGAGTTAAGTGACACAGGTAATTATTGAGTGTCTGATTCCAGATTTGAACTCAGGTCCTCTTGACTCCAGAGCTGGTGCTCTAACCACAGCTGCCCAAGAAATATTAATTCTAATAGAAAAATAAAAGTAACAAGGATTTGTGAAACTATTTGAAAATTTAGTTATGTTAAAACCATAATTACTTAATGGGAACATTAAAGAGAACACATATGTTTTATAACACTTTCACAACTGATAATGTGTTTGGGCATTATTGATTCATAGGAAAATGCAAAAATAAGCATATCACAATGCAATAAAATTATAATTGATAAGAGAAATCTGTGAAATCATTAATGGCAACTGTGGGGCACACTGTGTAGAGTGCTGGGCTTGAGTTAGTTAGCAAGATGTTAAGTTCACATTGTCCCTTAGACATATAAGCTGTGCCACCCTAGGCAAGTAACTTCATTTTGCCTCAGTTTCCTCCAATGTAATAATGTGTTAAAAATAGCACTTATCTTCCAAGGTTGTTCTGAGGATCAAATGAGATCATATCTATAAGATACTTAGTAAGTTACCTGAAACACCAATAAACTTTATATAAATACTTATTTCTTTACTATCAATAATACCTACTCATGTTTGAGATTTAAGAAGGTATATCCTTCCAACAATCCTGAGTTTAACTCCATTGTACAGATGAGGAATCTGTATTTCTAGCTATGTCATCTTACTTTTGTGCTTATTCTGCTCACCAGCATCACCATCCCATTCTTATTATATGCTTCATCCTCTCCTACTTTAGTCCATTCCCTACATGGACAGGGAAGCCCTTTGGACTAAATGTGTTTAGTGCGAATGTTGGGGAAGATCATGACAGTATCTTCATTAAAATCCCCAGTATCTGAAAGAAAATAATTTTTATTTATAAACCCTGCTAATAGTAATCCTGTTTTAGAGTCTATTATTAGCCTAAATTCAGTTATGATTTACTTTTTTTTAACATAGTAAAGCTGAGAATTTTCTTGAACAAAGAGAAGATAAAAACTCAATCATCAAGACCATTTTAGAGCCACTAGACTGAAGTAGCTCTGATAAAGTTGGTGTTTTACATCAATCTTAGTGCTAAATTGTTAATTCTTAGTATTGAAAAAAGCAGGAAGATGTTTCATAAAGTTTGGAATAAAGAGAAAACTCTGCTGAAGATTTCAAAACAAATCAGTATTTGATTTTGAAGTGAATCCCCATCAGTTGAACTTCCAATTATGGGAAATACATTCTAATCCCAACTAGAAATGATTTTGAGATTTTTTTCACCTCTTTTCATTATATTTGCTTCTACTCCTATCCTTTAATGTGTGGATGAGTGAGAACTCTGCTCAGATAGGCTTTCTCACTCAGAATCCCTGCCCTGGAATAATATAATAGCAGTTTCTGAAATCTAATAGCAAATCCCAAAATCACTTATGCTAACGTAAAGCATCATCCTTTAGATATGAAAAAGCAAAAATAAAGTGGGCTAAGTAGCATAAATTACTAAGTTTATTGGAGGATGATGGGAAAAAGGTCACTCAATATAATATTAGTATGATCTATGTAATCTAATTATGCTCATTTCTAAAGCAAATGTGTTATTTGCATTATATTTCTATGCAGGTTACAAAGTGTTGTAGTATTAAAAATGAAATGCTAGTTTGCAACTTGTAGGAAAAATATCTGTAAATACTATTTACTTTTATGCTTCCAGGATTTAGTGCACACTAAAAAGTCTTTTCCATTTTTGCATGAGCTCAAAGTGGTGAAGTCAGCTAACTGAGCATCAACTCTAAATGACTCTTGTTGAGTGCATTTTTTAGGTCCATCTCTTTACTTATTGCTTTTTTTTAAAAAATCCACCAAATATATAAAGTTATTAAATCCAATATTTCACCTCTTTGAAAATCAGATGCAGCTTTTGTGTCAGCCATTAGGAACTAGAAATCATTTATGAGAGTCTTAAAAGACTAAAAGCTTTTCTTACTGATTTGGTACATATGCTCTCATACTGTATTTATACATGAAACTGTGAGTCAAATACATTTGCTTATGTTCTTTAAAGAATTATGTGAAATGGAGTTTGGGGACTAGGAAAAGCTTAAAAAAATATTTGTGTTCTCAGTTAGAGGGTTGTTGCAGTTTGGCAGCTGCTGGAGCAATAATGCTTTAAAATGATTTGCAAGTAATTCATGACTTCCCTTTCCCATGCATTAAGTTTAATATAGTTTGCAGGTGCTAATTCATCATCTTGCATACTAATAAATCTCCCAGTACAAATAAATTCTGCATTGGTTTAGTGCAGCATTACTTCATTGGAACATCAAGTGTGGAGTTGCTTTATTGGCCTAATTCCAGATGAAGCTAACTCGAGAATCTGGATTTTTATGGTTGCCTGACCAACATATTTATATATAATGACCAACTTTTATGTAGGGAATACATTTCCTTTTTAATATCTTTGAAAAGAAAGAAGTGGGGGAGGTATTTTTACTCTCAGAGAAGTTGCTAAAATATCTCGAAGACACAGTGTGAATAAGCCCAAGAGAAATGATCTTAAAATTCATACAACATATCCACAGTGATTCTCCCCTTCTGAATCCAGACTGCATAATTGGAACTGCAGAGGGGTGAAACCTTCTCTCCTCTTCCCTCTTGGATTCTCCACTCAAATTGGTTTAGAGCTGACAGCCTTAGCAGCTGCCAACTGACAGTTTCCTAACCAGCTTTCACAGCTGCTAAGAAAAGTGAAGGAGTGAGGTACAAGGACAACAGCTGTGTGCCAGAGAAAACTATCTAGGTGTATATACCATAGCTCCTGCCTGCATTTTGCCCCAGGTCACACCCCCAAATGAGACTTGCCTCTGAGCTCATCTATGCGATCTGTGCTTTCTGGCCCTGGGTATCAATAGCTGGGGAAATAACTTCTATTTGAATTCATAAACCTGCCAAGATGGATGGAAGGTGGGCAGCTGCCATGTCATTGAACAGAAAGTTGAGGAATAAAAAGGGGTGGATTAGTTTACTGGGACCTTACCTAGGTTTTCCTTCTAAAAGTTTTTGTTGACTATTTCCTGAGCCTTCTCACTTGGAGCCTCATTCCAAATATGTGCAAAATAGAACTCATTATTTTTTACTATAAATCTTTTCTGCTTCCTAACTTCCTTATTTCTTTTGAGGGCATCATCTTTTTTCAAGTTCACCACCTCTCAAAGTCATCTATAAATCTTTCCCACCCCGTATTCCTCGTATAAAATCATTTTCCAAGTCTTCTTGATTTCACATCATTTCTCAAAGTCTCTCCACTCTCTAAGCCACCTGGCCCCAGACTTCATTACCTGGACTACTCTAAGTCTCCTAATTGGTTGCCCTGCATCCAGTTTCTCTGCTCTCCCTTCTCTTCTCCAAATGACTGCCAAATTTATATCCCTAAAGTAAAAATTTGACCCTGTCTCTTCTGTGGTCAAAAACTCTCCAATATGTTCCAGTTTCCTCTAAGACTTAACATAAACTCTGCATTTCCACCTTTAAAACCCTTCACAATCTGACTCCAATCTACCTCTCCAGGCATTGCCCATTAGTCCACTTCTTACACTTTATGTTCTACTCATTCTGTCCTAATTGTCATTCCCTGTACCTTTCTTCAGTCTTAAATTCTAGTACTAATACGACCCATTTTCTAGTCTATGTTTTCCTCAGGTTTGGCTGTATGGTAAGATTTAATTTTGCCTTCCTTCATCATTTCTAAATTCTATCCTCTCAAGATTATAAAGGTTCCTTCTAGATAGATTGTAGGATGCTCACTTGTGGTATTTTAGGGATGGATAGATAAAGGAAGTTGTCCTCATTTTATGATGATGGCTTAAATAAAGTATGTGCATTCCCCTATGATAGGATGTATTCCCTTTTGATTGACTGAAACAGATCTATTTCCCCCCCCCAAATATCAGAAGACAGATGGCAAGAAATAACACAGGTGTCAGGGTTAAACGTGCCCTAAATAAATTTGAAGCCAAATTAGATAATTTTGGGGATTGACTTTAATTTCAAATTGACTACATATATCATTAAATATTATACTTTTGGTTAGCTATAGAAGGGATTGAGGTGACTGAGGGAGCCCCAAGTTGTGGTTAAAGGAAGGTATGTTTGAAGAGATTCAGGGCAAGGGGAAAGGCATACTAAAATTTCTGTTCTTCTCTCCTGGTCTACACTTATCTCAAAGAATGGTTTCAGTAATGACAGGCAAGAAAGAAAAATAACCCTAACACTAATTCATATCTCCCTACTCTACTAATAAAAAAACAAAAAAAAATGAAAGATAAACCCAAACCAAAAGGTAGAATTTCTTCTCTAAGATATATTTCTCTGTTACATTTTTGATTTAGATGCTGATAAAAATGTCTCCTAATAGTTTTTAATGTAAAGAGTTTTTTCTTTGAATTAAACTTCTACTTTGAAGATGTGACAAATATAAATGCTTCTTCAGACAGAGATATAAACTTAGATTCATAAAGCTTGTGGAAAACAAACTGATTTGGAAGTCAGAACTGGTTTTAAAATCCTCTCTCTGAGACCTAAGTACTGCCTTTTTGACCTTGGACAAGTTACTTCTCAAATCTCAGTTTCCTCATCTGTAAAATGAGATTGGACTGGATGATCTTTTTGGGGTCCCTTCCAATGTAGATATGTAATTCTATGATAGAACTAGAAGGCACATTGAAATTGCTTTTTTTTCAAAATGGTAGAGCTATTTGTCAAAGTAATACAGCTTGAGGTTCCAGTGTTCCAATTACTAGATCTATTGTCTTATTATCTTATTATCTAGCCATCTTGGATGGCTAATAACATGCAAATGATCAAAGAATAACAAAAGCTTCTTCTGTAGGGTTAAAGATTTGTTTTAAAAAACAACCATGTGATCTTTCCAGTACATTTCTGAGTTGCCTTGTTTTGAGATCTACCATTCTATGTGACTGTTCCTTCCACAAGAGACAGCATCTGAAATGTGTTTTCTCCCCTCTATACCATGCTGACAGTTATCATGGTTGAAAGTTTTTTACTGTGTTATCTGATTTTAAGGAACCTCTGAAAATATGGGAACCCGAAAGAGAAGATAGTACTCGAAAAGCTGCAGAGTTGTGGTAGATAATTCTAGTTGTTTGTTCGTTTATTTTAGTAAACTAGATTTTCATACCACACAGTCCTAATAATATACTTCATGGATTTATATAGTTTGGATCAACTCATGTTCTCCTAAATACAGTCATAGTTAATAAAGATAATAATTATATTCTTACAGCATCAATGACACAAAGAGGATCAAAATACTCCAAGAAAATTTTATGAGATTCAGAAGAGGAAAAAAATGGTGGGGATTTCTCTCTATTAAGAATTACTTTTTTTCTTTCTTGAAAGTATTTAAAGAAAGTGATTATAATATCCCTACCATTTGACCTAGATATTCTATAGCTAGGCATATATGCTGAGGAAATCTAAGATAATAGAAAAGACTCATATAACACAATATATGTATATATATATATATATATATATATATATTTATAGTAGCATTCTTTGTAGTAGCAAAGATTTTGATTGCTCTAGACTACTTAAAACATTGATGGTCATGAACATGGTGGGATATCATTGTATTGTTAGAAATACCAAGTTTCAGAATATGGAGAAGCATAAGATGGCACAAGAATTGTTGCAAAATCAGAACCAAGAAAATAATATATACAATGACTATAATAATGTGAATTGAAAGACCAACAATAAAACAGAAAGGAAATAAACTCAAATCCTATATAATTATAAAGTCTAAGGTGGCCCCAAAGAATAAAAGAGAAAATGTGCCTCCTTGTTTCATTTCCAGAGGTGGGAGAAGATAATTGCAGAATATTGTATATTCTATCAGACTCAGTGAATATATTCATTGAATTTTCTGAAATGCTCTTCCTTTCTCCCTCCCTTCCTACTATTCCTCCCTCTCTTTCCTCCTTCTTGACCTCCTTCATTCTTGTCTTCTTGCCTGCCTGCCTTCCTTCCCTCCTTCCCACCATCCCGCCTACCTTCCTTCCTTCTTTCCTTCCTTCCTTCCTTCCTTCCTTCCTTCCTCCTTCCTTCCTTCCTTCCTTCCTTCCTTCCTTCCTTCCTCTTTTCTTTCTTTCCTCAGTAGGGAATGGAAGGGGTAGGAGAGGGAGAAGGGATATGCTTGGAAATGACAAGAGAAATTAAAAAAAGACAAAAGGAAAAAAAGTAAGAGTAATTTCCTCCCCTTAATTGCAGAGGAAAGTTTTTTTTAAGAGGGAGGGGTAAATATAGACAAAAGCCAGTAATATAGAAAATGCAGATTTAAGGAATAAAAATTTGCTGTAAATAGATAAAATACAAATTGAGGTGGCTGTGACATTAACAATTTCACAGACAAAGGGAAGAGTTTTTCTCCCAAGGCAAGGAAACCCTGGGGTTTTGAACTGTGACTGTTACAATAAAAGAAGAATGACCCCTGTTATGTCTAAACAGGCTTTGAAACAAGGAGCAATTGAGTAAAAAAGCTCTGCAGGTTATTAAACAATTCATATCACCATCTCCAGTATAGTTAAGAGCTTAAGGCAAAATCCTAAGCCAATTATCTACAAAGGGCATAGTCAAAAGATCCTACATAGTGTAGTGGTAAAAAATACCTAATTTGGAATCATAAAGTCCTGATTTCAAATCCTATTCCATCATTTCTTACCTGTGTGAGTTGGGGAAATTTGTCTCACTTCTCTGAAACTATTCCCTCTGAAAATGAGACAGTGGAATACTGAGCCCTGGAGTCCTTTGTACCTCTTTTTTGTTTTTTTTGTTTTCTTAGGTTTTTGCAAGGCAGATGGGGTTAAGTGGCTTGCCAAAGGCCACACAGCTAGGTAATTATTAAGTGTCTGAGGTCAGATTTGAACCCAGGTATTCCTGACTCCAAGGCTGGTGCTTTATCCACTACGCCACCTAGCTGTACCTCTTAATCTATGCGCCTATGAATTTGGTGGTTCTTACCCTTGTATCTGTTGCGCTGAAATCAAAGAGTGACCAGGGAAACCTGATCTACCTGACAAGGTTCCAGAGGAGAGCTAGATTTGTTTGCATTTTTGCCTGTCCCTGACATAGGTACTTTACCTCCCCTCACAAATTCACACTTTATTATGGATTAGTGATTGTTTTCTAGGCAGGGTTACTGATTGGAATCACAAGACTTATTTGGAGGTGTTTGCCCTTTAGCAACTCCAAGTATTTGTTTCTCTTCAAGTAATAGAGAAACCTTTAAGTTAGTAATATAGGGTGGAGGGAGTCCTATGTGGTCCCAGAGGGAAGGTAATACTCCACTGTTTTTTGTTTTTTGTTTTTGTTTTTTTTTTGGTGGGGAGAGAGATTGGGGGAATTTTTTCAAGAGAAACATGGCAGAAGAGGACTTCCAGAGCAGAGTCAAGATGGCGTGAAGCTAACATACTCCTAGAGTTTTTCCCTACCAAAGATAAATGAAGCTTCTGCTTTGACATTCAAACTACAGATCCCACCAAGAAGAAGAGAAGATCAAAGAAATTTTCAATGGTAGAGGATCTTCAGTGAAGGTCTGTCTTTTAGGGGGTAAAGTGGAAGTAAAGACTAGGTGGTAGAAGAGCAGGAACAAGAAGCCAGGGATCAACCCCAGCCCCAGCATAAAAAAAAAATCTTGGATCTATACTCCCCATACCCAAGGAGGAGAGCTAAAACGACAGAGATGAGGCAAAAAGCTAAAAGAGCACTCACTAAAGAAAACTACAGACAAAAATGACAGCAATGCCATGTCTGAAGAAGAAATCAGTGAAAAATCACTCACAGGAGAAGTATCAAAACAGTCTATAAGTTGGACTCAAATACAAAAGCTCATCAAAGAACTTAAAAAGAATTTAAAAACCAAAGAAGAGAGGAAGAAGAAAAATGGAAAAAAGAAAAGAAAGTCATGCAGGAAAACTGTGAAAAATTGACCAAAGAAATCAGCTCCATTAAAAGTAAAAATAACCAATTTGAAAAATGAAATACAGAAGCTAATTGAAGAAAATAAGACCTTAAAGATTAAAATTTAGCAAACAGAAGTCAATGAATCTACAAGACAACAAGATGCCATCAAACAAATTAAAAAGGCTAAAAAAAACTGAAGAAAATGTAAATCATAAATAAATTTAATTTAAAAAGTATAGTACAAAGAATACTGAACTTGCAGTTTCAGGAACCTGAATTTGCTTGGTGGCTCTTCATTTGTGCTTTTTCATTGTGCAAGTGACAACCTCTGAAACTTGTTTTTCTCATCTCTAAAATGAGGAAATTAGGTACATTGATATTTAAGGTCCTTCTATATTTCGGTTTATGAACTTGTGTTTACCAATATAAATGGAGACACTGGCAAAAACTAAATTCTGAGGTCCCACATTCTGGTTTTTTTTTAACTTAGGATATATAATCACACCATATAATTAAAAATATTGTCTTTATAAATATATACATTTATAATAATTACATATTAATGCAATTATTAACTTTATATTTGTGTTTGTGAACATATAGAATATACATGCATATGTATTTATATGGTGATTGTCCTGTACACATATACACTAAGTGTATTTTATTCATATATATACATATATATATAATTGAATTTAAATATAATTTCCTTTATAATCCTGCATACTTCATTTAGAAATTGTCCATAGACTTTACCAAACTCCCAAAGAAGTCCATAGCACACAAAAAAGAATAAGAACCTTATGAGACTAGAGGGTATTCATTTAACATAGCCAGAGGATCTAGAGGCAAGAAAAAAAAATAATAAAATTTTCATTTAGTTATATGCTTATTATAACATTAATGTTTTTGATAAAAACAGTACTATTCTCTCCAACAGTGGATATCACTGATTGTTATAAAGAGAGGTACTGGTAAATGCTTAACAAGTTATCCAGAAACTTCTGATTTACTTTTGAGTTTAATTTGAATAATTAACATATTTTTCATCACTTTCTTGAGACTTGGCAATCAATAGAAATAAATTCAACTCTGATTTGTAACTTCTGAAGATTTTTTTATGTGTAAATATTCACACTGAAAATTTAACACTTAGTCCATCTAAGACAATATTATTTGGGTCTAGTACATCCCTGGTCTGTGAAGAAGGAAGAGAAGAAGAATTCATATATTTATTATTATTAGAGCATCATCATATTTAACTGTTATTATTCTCAAGAATTTACTATGTTTAAGATTCCTTTACATTTAGATGAATCTACTTTAAACCTATATAAATTGAGACACTTGACAAAAGCTAAAACTGTGAGGTTCCCAAATGAAATTCCAGTCAGGGTTTTTTAACCCAGGACATGTAAACACACATAAAATTTGTAAAAAAATCTTCCATATAAATATTTATATTTATAATTTATAGATATTAATATAATTATTAATAATTTATATTTATATATTTGAGTTTATTTTAGTAATGAGGAAGAATATTGAGGCAAAACTGAAGTGACTTGTCCAGGTCACACAGAGGTAGTAACTGTCTGAACTGAGGGTTTCTTGTCTCCAAGTTCATCTCTCTATCCAATGAGTCACCTTGCTGCACTGTTCTGCAATATAATGAAAGTTTGAGGCAAAGTCATATATTTATGTATTTGGCTATTCAAAAAATATTTATTAAGAACCCTCTGGGTGAATACAAAAACAGAAAATATCCCAAATTTCATGAATATATATATATATATATATATGTATATATATGAAACAACATGGACACAGAAAGAAATGCATTCATATGTATGTTGATATGTTGATATACAGGTACATGTGTGTAAATAAATATACATACACAGTATAAATACATTTGTACAATTTGTTCAATTTAATTACAAAGTAATTTTTTTAAAATGCTATAATTTGTGAGAAATCTGGCTAAACTTCCTCTCAGGATGGCAAATGAGTGGAACCCTGAAGGAAAATTTGAGTCGGAGATAAGGACTTGTAATGGGAGTCTGTGTCTTCCACTGGATTAGAGTTTCAAACTCCAGGAAGGTATGATATATCTTATGTTCTTACAGGGATAAAGACATTTGTGGGAAGGGGGATCAGTGCTGGCCAATGGTTACATATAATTAACCCACAGAGATGGAGGACTGACCTGTTCAATTCAGGTTGAAAGGGATAGTGAGAACTGTCCCCAGACTTCTTTTTTATCTGTACTTCTCTAAGAATCCCTCAGTCTTTCTCTTTAACTCACAGCAATCCTGAAACTCACTAGCTATTTCTCCAAATAGCCTAATTTGTGAACTTTTTGTAGTAACTTGTAGCAACCTGTGAATTAACATTGAAGCCTTTCTTTCCTCCCTGAGGAATTTCATCACCTAAAGGAACCATATCTATCTCTTCCTGGATTCAGTCTGTTGTACTCTTTCTCTTTTCTCTACACACATACACACACACACATACACACACACACACACACACACACACACACACACACACACACACACAATAAAGCCAAAGGTAACAGTTTAGAGTAGGGCAAATCTATTTTTTCTTTGTTCATTACTATTAGCTTCATTGATTGAGATGTAAATCACAACAATCCTATTTCTTTGACAAATCTGAAACAACTCAATATTTTTCTCTCTATCTTTATCTCTCCCTTTCTTTTTCTGTGTCCATATCTCTCTGTCTTTCTATCTCTGACTACTCTGTCTGTCTCTATCTCTATAGGTCTCTCTATTGTGACAGTGCAAATGTGGATTTCTGTTTTGGGGATAAAAATGATTAAAAAATAAGGCTTTTCTTACATACTCCATATCTGAATCAACTTTTGGATGAATAGGTCTTGCTGCTGTCAGTGTTAATGTCAGTGTTTGATATAGCAACAACAACAATAATAAAGCAATTCTTTGTCAAATTCTTTGTATTTTCTTTACTCACTGATCAAAATCTTGACCAGTATTTCTAAGTTCCTCTTCATGATAAAACATCCTTTTCACCCTTTGGATAAATTGGAATGATAATACAACCTTCTGCAAGCTGCCCCAAAGGGTCATGCTCGGAGTATGACAGACTAGGTCCAAACTATCAGAATTTATGATATATGGATGCCTTCCAAGGTCTTTTTTTCCCCTTTAAGCTACATCTTCTGCAGTTATTAACTTTATGCAACATCTGGAAGATTTCTAGACAAGGGAATAATTTTTATTTCTTCATCATTACTCAGAAATTCATTTTAATTCTTAGTTAAAAGTTCATGTTTCTTATTAACCTAGTCTGCCCAGGTCAAAGTCTATTAGCTGTCTGCAGAATATCTCATGAACATTACCAACTTCAAACTTTTGCTCATCAGTATATTCTCTCTCCAATTCTGTCATCTACTGAAATCCCACCCATACATCAAAACAGTACAAATCCTACTCCTTCTCCATAAACTTTCCTCAACTCTCCAGTTGAAAATGTCTTTCCTTGTAATACAGCAGTCATTTATACATTCATACTGTCTTGTTTTATTAGTTTTTTTTCCTATGCATTTGCCTCATATCCCTTAGGTAAGTGATAACCTTGTTGAGGGCAAGGATGAAATCCCTTATTTGAGTCTGTTGTGGTGCTTAGCACAATGTCTTGTATAATAGATTCTCATCAAACACAGATTGATGAATTTGTTGGAATAATACTGTTGCATTAGATCTCTGACCAGTGTTTTATTTTTCTGTATTTTGTGTTTTGTAAATACTTTTTCATTTATTTATTCATTCATTAATTCAGTGGTAGACTGGAGAATTCAGTAAAAGGCAAGTTCCCTCAGAGAAGGGAGTGTTTTTGTTTTTGCATTCCCCTCCCTCCCAGTACCTTGCCCTGAGCAGTCATAAATATTTATTAAATTCCTATTAGATGCCAATTTCAGTACAATGAAACAAAAACATTCAATCAGTCAATAAACATTTGATAAGTGCTTTTTATATGTTCACAGCACTTTATAAGCACTGAGAATACAAAGGAAAACAAAACAAAACAAACCCCAAAGCACAAGGTCTTGCTTTCTAAGACTTCACAGGTTAAGAAGCAGAGTTTAGGGATGGAGAGAAAGCATTCAAACAGCAACTCACAAAACAACTATACAAAACTGGTATTATGTATGTATAAACATATATATGTGCAATATATATATATATATATATATATACATATATATATATATAAAATAAACTGGAGATAGTAATGGGAAGGCACTGGCAATCATGGAGAATGGGAAAGGCTTCTTTTAGAAAGTAAGATTTTACCTGTAACTCAGAGGAAACCATGGAAGTCAAGAAGTGGGAGTTGAGAAGGGAAAGAGATACAGGTAGGAAAGACATTCAGTGAAAATACCTAGGACCAGGAGGTGGAGTGTGTCTTTCAAGGAAGAGCAAGGAAGGTAATGCTACTGAATTGCAGAGGGGGGTGTGCTTGTTTGTGTGTGTGTGTGTGTGTGTGTGTGTGTGTGTATGTGTGTATGTTTAAATTGTAAGAAAACCATAAACTTTGAAAGAGTAGATTATGAAAGACTGAAGATTTTAAAATTTGATCCTTGAAGTGATAAGAAGCCACTGGAGTTTTGGAATACAATTGTTAGCTGAATAAAAGATGGACTGCTATAGGTAGAGGTTTGTGGCAATGAGACCATCCAACAGACTAAGTAGTCTAAGTATGAGATGATAAAACATCGCTTTAAAATAGTGTTAGTGGAAGAGGAGAGATAGGAGACAGTATGGGAAAAGTAACAAAAGTAGAAAAATACTTGATAGCAGATTGAATGGAATCCGACTGAGAGAAAGTGAGGAGTCGAGAATGGCACCTAAGTTCTAGAGAAGGAAAGTAATGTATAGGTAACACCAAGTATATCAACTTGTCTAGAATGTAGATTATCTGAAAAGGATAATAAAGTTTAGTAAAACTGTTAACATCAACTAAAGCAAAATTACAAGGCAAATTAAAAGCAAAATAATTTCAATTTGTATTTTATTCTAGAGCTAAGAAGGAACTGGGAAGCTAAATAGTATAGTGGATAGAGTGCTGAGACTAGAGTCAGGAAGATCTGAGTTCAAATTTATAGTCATACACTTAATAAATGGGTAACTTTGGGCAGGTCACTTCACTCTAGTTACTTCAGTTTCTTCATCAAAAAAATGAACTGCAGAAGGAAATAGCAAATCATTTCACTATCTTTGCCAAGAAAATGCCAGATGCGATCATGATGAATCAGAATTCACTAAAACAGCTGAACAAACAACCAAAAGGAAGGAGCTTCTAGATCTTGAGCAATGGGATGATATAGGTAGTTTTGTACTTTAGAAATGTTACTTTAGGCACTGTTGGGATGATGCATGAATAAAGAGAGAGGTCAGAGACAGAGAGAGACACTAGAAAATTATTGTAATAATACTGGCAGGCAGTGATGAAAACATGCACTAGTGTAACAGCCATGAAGAAACAATTAAAGAGATAATCTGATAACTAATAAATTAAGCAGGATGAGTAAGAGATATAAGTTATAATCTTAGGGTTATAAGCCTAGTTGAATAGAAAGATGGCAGTTATAATTAAGAATAGAGTGGTTATCCTAAGACCTTAGATAATAAACCTTAATAGTAAAACAACATATTGATGTCTACCTTGCTCTCTTAGATGAGTTGTAGAGAATTGTGTAGTGTATCTTTAGAGTTTTGTTTAATTGTGAGAGTTGAATGGTTGAATTCAGACAAGGAAATTGGAACTGGAACTAGAATAAGATCCTAGTAAGTATCACATGCAGGTCCAGGACAGGATTAACTTGGTCAAAGTCATAGAGTTACATCTGGCTGGAGGAGCTATTCAAATATTGGAGATCACCTCCAGTCCCTCCAGTAGAAAACAGCATAACATCAAATAGAAGCTCTACCATGAAGGTACCAAACCTTTCTGAAGAGTCCATGTTCATCCTCATGAGATACCATTGGTTACTGATGGACAAGACTCCTCAGAATATTGCTTACAACATACAAAGAGCTGTCTTGATGAATATTTTTTAAAATTAAGTTTAAGAGTAACAGTAATCAAAGATAGATATTCTTCAGACATCATCCAACTTATTCAAGAATTTGGCTCTTGTTCAGTGTTAGCTATGAGCTATTTCTTTTTTTTTTTGTATTTTTTATGTGATTTTATTTTTTCAATTACATGGAAAGAAAAATTTTAGCATTGATTTTTTGTAATGTTTTGCATTTCACATTTTCTATGTTTCTCCCTTACCTCCCCTTTCCCCATGACAGGGAATAATCTAATATAGGTTTTACAATTATGTTTAACATATTTCTATACTAATTATTTGTGAAAGAAGAACCAGAACTAAAGGAGGAAAGTGGGGAAAAAAATCATAAAACAAGTTTTAACAAGTGAACATGTATAGAGTACTGACCCTATAGTCAGGAGGGTCTGAGTTTGAATGTGACCTCATATGTGATACGTAATTGTTGGGTAATTGTTGGGCAAATAATTTAACCCCGCGACCTCATATAAAATGTATTCTTTGCATTAAGATTCCACAGTTTTTTCCTCTGAATGTGGATGACATTGTCCATCACAACAAAATTTTAGAATTGTCCTTGATTACTGAGCTGCTGAGAGGAGCCAAGTCCATCATAGCTGATCATCACACAATGTTGCTGTTACTGTGTACAATGTTTTCCTGGTTCTGCTCCCTTCACTCAGCATCAGTTCATGCAAGTCTATCCGGGCTTTTGTGAAATCAACCAAGTGACTTGCATTCTAATAGAGAAGAAGAATACAAAAAAAAAAAGGAGCTATTACACTGTTGGTGGAGCTGTGAACTTGTCCAACCTTTCTGGAGAGCTATTTGGAACTACGCCCAAAGGGCAACAAAATGTGCATACCCTTTGACCCAGCAATACCACTACTGGGTCTATACCCTGAAGAGATGATGAAAAAGGGTAAAAACATCACTTGTACAAAAATATTTATAGCAGCCCTGTTTGTGGTGGAAAAGAATGGGAAATCAAGTAAATGTCCTTCAATCAGGGAATGGCTTAGCAAACTGTGGTATATGAATGTCATGGAACACTATTGTTCTATTAGAAACCAGGAGGGAGGGGCAGCTAGGTGGCGCAGTGGATAAAGCACCGGCCCTGGAGTCAGGAGTACCTGGGCTCAAATCTGGTCCCAGACACTTAACAATTACCTAGCTGTGTGGCCTTGGGCAAGCCACCCAACCCCATTTGCCTTGCAAACACATTAAAAAAAAAAGAAACCTGGAGGAATGGGATTTCAGGGAAGCCCGGAGGGATTTGCATGAACTGATGCTGAGAGAGATGACCAGAACCAGAAAAACACCTTATACCCTAACGGCAACACGGGGGTAATGTTCAACCCTGAAGTACTCTCTCATTCCATCAGTGCAACAATCAGGAACAATATTGGGCTGTCTGCAATGGAGAGTGCTATCTGTAAAAGAGCTGTGGAGTTTGAACAAAGTTCAAGGACTATCCCTTTAATTTAGAAAAAAACCCAGAAATCTTATTGTCTGATCTTGTTACCTTTTAGATTTCTTTTTTCTTTTTTTTAATTTATTTTTTATTCTCATTTTGTACAAATGTTTTTCTTTACATTAATAAAATATACTTGTTTACAAGTAAACAAAATACCCTTCCCCCCATGAATATAGATAGACTTGCTTGGGCAAAAAAGTAAAGGGGGGAGAAAAAAATTAAAATAAAAAAAATAATAGTAATAATTGTAGGTATGGCCTGGTGGTGCAATAGACAAAGCACCAGCCCTGGAGCCATGAGCACCCGAGTCCGTATCGAGCCTCGTAAACCCAATAATCACCTAGCCGTGTGACATGCAAGCCACCCGATCCCCACTGCCCTGCAAAAACCAAAAAGAAGAAAAAAAAAAAGACCCAAAATAAAATAAAATATTAATAATAGTAGGGGTGGCTGGGTGGCAGACAGAGAATTGGCACTTGACCCAGGAGCACCTGGGTCCGAATCTGGCCCCAGATACCCAATGATCATCCTGCTATGTGGCCCCAGGCAGGCCACCCAGCCCCACTTGCCCTGCACCCTCCCCCAAATAATAATAACAAAAAATGTGTTTCAGTCTTTGTTCCAACACCATCAACTCTGTGGTGAGTGGATCACATTCTTTATGATAAGTCCATCACAAAAGTTACTTCCATATTTTTCCACTATTGCCATTGCGAATTGCAACTCCCTCCTTTCTTATTTATCCACTACCATGTACTCTATTTTCTCTCTCCTTTCACTCTGACTCTGCTGTAGGGTCGCTGAGTGATGCAGCAGACAGATCCCTGGCCCTGGGGCCAAGAAGCCCTGAGCCCCCATACCACCCCTTAGGCCCAGAATCCACCTGGCCCTATGGTCCTGGGCAGGCCATCCAATCCCAGGCCCTTGCAAGAAGTAAAAAAAAGAAAATGTGTTATATCTGACCACTGTCCCCCCATGGTCCATCCTCTCCTCCTTTATTCACATCCCCACCCCTCCCCCTGCTCCCCCCTCCTTCTTACTCTAGTTGTCTATACCCCATTGAGTATATTTGCTGTTTCCTCTCCTAGTCATCTCTGATGAGAGCAAAGGTTCCCTCATTCCCCCTTGCCTCCCCCCTTCCATATCATTGCAATAGTTCATTGTAATAAAAAAAAATCTTATTATGTGAAATAGCTTGGACTATTCCCGCTCTCCTTTTTCTTTCTCCCTTTCCATTTCCCTTTTTTTCTTATTGAATCCATTTTTATACCATATTTTATTTTCGAATTCAGCTTTCTCCTGTGCTTCAACTATAAAAGCTCCCTCTACCTGCTCTATTAGCTGAGATGGTTCATATGAGTATTATCAGTATCATTTTTCTATACATGCAGTTCATCCTCATTAACTCCCTCATATTTCCCCCCTCTCCTCCAATCTCCATGCTTCACCTGAGTCCTGTATCTGAAGATCAAACCTTCTGTTCAGCTCTGGCCATTCCAAAAGGAACCTTTGAAATTCCCCTGGTTCATTGAAAGTCCATCTTTTTCCCTGGAAGAGGACATTCAGCCTTGCTGGGTAGTTCATTCTTGGCTGCATTCTAAGCTCTTTTGCCTTCCGGTATAATGTATTCCAAGCCCTAAGAGCTTCCATTGTAGATGTGGCTAAGTCCTGTGTGATTCTGATTGTGTCCTTCTGGCTGCTTGTAATATTTTCTCTTTTACTTGGGAGTTCTGGAACTTGGCTATAATATTCCTGGGGGTTGGTTTTTTGGGATCTCTTTCTCGGGGGGATCAGTGGCTTCTCTCCATTTCTTTTTTGCCCTCTGCTTCTAGACTATCAGGGCAATTTTCCTGTAGTAATTCTTTGAAAATGATGTCAAGGCTCTTTTCCTGATCATGACTTACAGGTATTCCAATAATTTTCAAATTATCTTTCCTAAGTCTGTTTTCCATATCAGTTGTTTTTTCAATGAGATATTTCACATTTTCTTCTAATTTTTCATTTTTTTGGTTTTGAAGTATTGATTCCTGATTTCTGGTAAATTCATCAATCTCCCTGAATTCTATTCTTTGTCTGAAGGATTTATTCTCCTCAGAGAGTTTTCTTATCTCTTTTTCCATCTGGTCAGTTTTGCTTTTTAAAGCATTCTTCTCCACAATAACTTTTTGAACTGTTTTATCCATTTGACCTAAGCTGTTTTTGAGTATGTTATTTTCTTCAGCATTTATTTGTATTTCCTTGACTAAACTGCTGACTTCATTTTCATGTATTTCCTGCATCTCTCTCCTTTCTTTTCCCAGTTTTTCTTCTAACTCCTTCATTTGATTTTCAAAGTCTTTTTTGAGGTCTGTCATAGCCTGAGCCCAATTTCTGTTTTTTCTTGGAGTCTTTAGATTCAGGAGCTTGTGCTTCCTCATCTTCAGACTGAGTATTTTGATCCTTCTTGGGCTCATTTGCAAAATATTTCTCAATGGTCTTCCTCTTGTTTCTTTGTTCATTTTCCCAGCCTAAGCCTGTTTTTTTGGGGTGCTTCCTGAGCTTTTGGGACGCTCCCATAAGGGTCTCAGTGTGTGAAGCTCTGTCTTCCCTCCTGGTCTGTGAATGACCATAAGCACCTCCCTCTGCCACGGGGCTGAGGTGGGGGGGCCTGCTGTTCTATGGGGGGGGCTAGACTGCGATCAGGATCTGAATGTGGTCAGAGCCCCAGAGTCCTGTTCGAGGGGCAGAGGACAGAGCTCTGCCTATGAGCTATTTCTTGTCTTTAAACTTTTACAGGAACCTTTTGCTTTGTCCCTGAAATTCTGAACTTTAATAGGTTACCTTTAATTGCCTGGAACCAGTTATTCACCTTATTAAGAGCCCAGCTCTAAACCATGACACTGCCTTCTTATGTCCCTTCCCTCCTTATTTCCTTATAGCTTTTCTTTATGCATTGTTGATCCTTATTAAAGAGTGAACTCCTGGGGCAGCTAGGTGGCACAGTGGATAGAAAAATGCCCCTGGAGTCAGGAGGAGCTGAGTTCAAATTTGATCTCAGACACTTGATAATTACCTAGCTGTATGACCTTGGGCAAATCTCTTAACCCCATTGCCTTGCCAAAAAAAAAAGTGGAATTCCTGGATTACTATATTGATGGCTATATATTGATTGCTAATGTTTGTATCCCTAGTTCTTATATCTAAGAGAAAGTAAGTGTTTCATAAATAATCTATCTTATAACTATATAATTTATTGTAATTATAATCATTTATGCCATTTGAAAGAAGAAAAATTTGAAGAATTTTAGAAATAGATATAATCTGTATATATATTATATATGATCATATAATACAAATATTTCATATATAAATATGTAATTATATACTTTATATTTATATGATACATATATTTGCATAGATATATATTCTTCAACATCCTTTATTTACCTATATTTCAATATTAATATCTCTATTTTTTCATCTCTATCTCTGAATCCAATTTTGTGGAAACATCTGCAATGATATAAAATACTCTGAAAGAAGCAAACATAAGACACTGTATAGGAATGTGCAGTCAAACTAGTAAATTAACATCTTCATACAATTTTTAAAAGAAATGCTATGTATGAATAAATGGTAGTTCATGAGAAGAGAAGATACATTAATCTTTTACTTTGACTCATCAAGGAGGAAACTAATGACTATTTTATAGTTCAAGATTAAAAAAAAGTAATTAAGAGTAAAGGAAAGGTCTTTTAGAAAGTGTTGATTATCATAGGTATTGGATTGTATAATGAACAGAATAACTTGAAGCCATAAAGTTGAAAAATGATCAATAAAACATGAATAGATTTTCACCCCCAATAGTACATTTATCAGTTTTAAATTCAAGGACACAACTAATTCAATTTGTGCCTACCCTTTGGAACCTACATTGAATTATTCAACAGTGATTTAAAATAAATATTTTCCTACTTTTTAAATGTAAGTACCCAGTATATTACTTAAACTAAATTTGACCTCAAACACATTAGAATGTCATTCAGAGATAGTGTTGAAGGATACATCTGCTTGCACTTTTTAAATAAAATGCATGAGATAAAAGTCTTCCATGCTTTTAAATAGAGATGTGTAAATATTATGAGCATTCCTTTTATACTTGCAAGAATTACATATTTAAAAGTAATCTGTGAGCATGAGATTAAATATCAGAACTCTAAGGGGAAATATGTGCTTGTGAGGTCAGACAAGTAAATACAAACTGGCAGCCATAATGCGATTATACATTAATTCCATGATGCTAGAAAACATCTGGATGATTGGGGCAGTGAGACTCAATTTTGTCCAGAAGCTAAGGAACAATGATTAATACAAGCGGCAGCCTAGACTATTGAATTTAGAAGTTTACAGTACAAGGTGACATTCGACAGCTGAGTCAATAACTTTGAAGGAAAAAAAATCCAGCTCAAATATACAGAATCATCTTGAGAGTTCAGGATTATATCTCTGAAAGTATTATAAACCTTTGAGTGACTTCTCTGTATGTATGCACAACTACAAATGCACAGTACTTCTTTTTTGTCCTTTCACATCTCTTCCCCAAACCATACCCTGTATGAATAGTAACACAAAAAGAAAAAATCTTAACATTTTTTTTAGTGGCAACAGAATCTCTAAAGTATGGGAGGGAATAGAAAGGTGTGCACTATTTCCAAAGAGAATTTGTGCCTAGAAATATTCTGGTCACTCCATGACTTAAAAAAAAGTAATACTGCTTTGGGAGGTTATGTCAAGATGAAATTATCCATTTTGCAGGTAGCAAGGTTTACTGTGAATAGTACAGCATTCACTTCTGAAATATTGAACTGGGCATAATGCTAGGGGCAAGATTTGCCTGGAAGTATTTGATCATGTCTTATTGTATTGTTGGCAGAGAATAGTGGCAGGTGATTCTCATTGCCTAGCTTAATGCTAATCAAGGAGGATTTTTTTAAAAATAGTAAATAAAAATGTTAAAATCCCTCTTTGTATCCTTGACAGGTAATTTTATACTGATAGCTAAAAAGTCCCAAATATTTTATATTCTGAATGTATTGGGTAATACTTATTGTGTGCTTACTGTTAGAACTCACTGATACTAAATATTTAATAAATAATCTAATTAATTTCTCCTCTTAATCATTTGTAATAATTTATGCCATTTGAAAATAGGAACATTGAGATATTTTTAGAAACTAATTTTATATATATATATATATATACATATATATATATATATATGCATGCTTATGTATATGCACCTCCAATTGGGAAGCATCTAAATATAATAGAGATAACATTATCCCTGGAAATCTAGGATTAGGTCTCAGATTTTATGCTTTTTTTAGATTTATGATCTTTAATATGCCATTTCACCTTGTTAAATTTCATTTTACTCATCTATATAATGAGAACTTGCTTTGCTAACATCAGTAAATTCCTGTGACACTCCATTTGGACTTAACTTGTGAATGATTCACATTCACTTGAGAATTCAGTCTGTAAGAGTTTCAGGGAAGAGAACTGAAAGAAGAGAGATGGTCGAGATAACCTGTGAAGTATTTATGGAGTCCGTGGGGAAACGAACAAGAAGATTCTGATGAAAGAAAGACTCTTGGTGAAAATATACTTTACAAAGCATGAAATTGACTGACCAGCACAAGAATATATGGTGAGGAATATAACAGTTAATTCACTTGTGAGGAAGCTAAAGGATGCATTTTCAATAACAATTATTGGGGAATAAGGTGGCTAGCATAAGTTATAGATCAGCAGGGAAACTGACTTTATTGGGGAGTGTATACAAGGAGAAAAAAGTACCAGTACTGCTGTAGTTATAGTAGTTGCAGTAGCAGTAACAGTAGCAGTAGCAGAAGTTGTTGTAAAAGTAGTAAATGATTTTCAAATGAAAGAAGTCAAAAGAACTCAAATCAAAACATCTTACTAACTATCTAATATACACGGATAAAATGAAGCAAGATGACTTCACTGAGATACATATTAAAATTCTCCCTTATAGTATGGAATCTTTTTTCAAGGATATTAATATATCATTGATTAATAAATCAGTTTGATTCAATAACTATTATATTTTTATTATTACAATAAGGAAACATAGAAACCTAAGTCTTTGTGCTTGGAGGTCACATTGGACTAAATGGATGAAGGTAATGATGGTGTCCCCCAGGCAAGACATATTGAACGTAAAACTATCAAGGCAAAAACTGTTGCTGAATATTTTAAGTGACTTGGTGGAATCTGAAAATAAAGCTGAATGGGAAAAGCATGTTTAACGCAATTAACATCTATTAACAAGTCTAAATGCCCATTTCTCAAATTATAAAATTGACTGAAGAGAGTCAATTTTATAATTTGAGAAATGGGCATTAAGTTTAGAAAGTACTCTCCTATAATATTAAGAAAATATAAAGTCCAATTAAGTGGTGCAATGGATATAGTTATAAGATTGGAGACAGCTAATATTTTGGTTTGACTTCTTTTGACATCTTTCATTTGAAAACCATTTACTACTTTCACAACTTTTACTACTGATAATGTTACTGCTATTAGTGCTACTACAGCTACAATGGTACTAGTACTTTTTTTTCTCCTTGTATATACTCCCCCAATAAAGTCAATTTCCCTGCTGATCTATAGCTTTTGCCAGCCTTCTTATTACCCAATAATTGTTATTGAAAATACATCCTTTAACTTCCTCACAAGTGAATTAAATATTATATTCTTCTTATATTCTTGTGCTGGTCAACCAATTTTATACTTTGTAAAGAATATTCTCACCAAGAGTCTTCCTGGAGACAGAAAGATCTGAATTCAAATATAGCCTTAGAGACTTATTAGTTTTGTGATCCTGCTGGGCAAGTCCCTAAACTCTCAGTTTCCTCATCTGTATATTGAATTGGAGAAGGAAATAGAAAACCATTCCAGTCTCTTTGCCAAAAAATTTTGAAATATAATCTTATAGAATTGGACATGACTGAAACAACTGAACAAATCTTTCCTTAACAGATAAATTTCTGTACTTCAATTGCAGACTTCAGAATACCTTACACACAATGAAACTGAACCATATCATAGAGCAAATTGCTGGCCTGCAACCAACCAGACATATCATTGAGCAATAAAAACTTTTAAAAAATTATTTAACAGATGTTAACATATAAAATATACATAATTCCTAAATTCCATGGAATGAGAAACATTCAAGATAAAATGATGGAAGAGAATTATATCAATCTTAAAATACATCCATAAGCATTGTGACTGATACTGAAGTTTTTGCAGAACCTTTCAGTGAGTCTTTCTCTTACTTCCTAATCCTTTTATTTAGCTTAAAAAGTTATATTTTCAGAATTGGGAAGGAAGAGACAAAACTCCCACTCTTTGCAGATGACATGATGGCCTACCTAGAGAATCCCAAGAAATCATCCAAAAAACTACTGGAAACAATTAGCAGTTTTAGCAAAGTTGCAGGTTATAAAATAAACCCTCATAAATCCTCAACTTCTCTATACATGTCTAGCAAGAAACAGCAGAAAGAGCTAGAAAGAGAAATCCCATTGAAAGTAACCTCAGACAATATAAAATATTTGGGAGTCTATGTGCCAAGACAGACTCAGAATCTTTTTCAAAACAATTATAAAACACTTCTCACACAAATTAAATAAGATTTAAATAATTGGGCAAATATCAATTGCTCAGGGATAGGTAGAGCTAATATAATAAAATGACAATTCTACCAAAACTAAGCTATCTGTTTAGTGCCCTACCAATCAAAATTCCAAAAAATTACTTTAATGAGTTAGAAAAAATTGTAAGTAAATTCACATGGAGAAATAAAAAGTCAAGAATTGCTAGGAGCTTAATGAAAAAAAGTACAAAAGAAGGTGGCTTAGCCCTACCTGATCTAAAATTATAAAGCATCAGTCATCAAAACTGTTTGTATTGGCTAAGAAATAGAGTGGTGGACCAGTGGAATAGACTAGGTGTAAAAGCAGGAGATGATTATAGTAATCTGCTGTTTGATAAACTCAAATAACTGGAAATCAAGTAAATGTCCTTCAATTGGGGAATGGCTTAGCAAACTGTGGTATATGTATGTCATGGAACACTATTGTTCTATTAGAAACCATGAGGGATGGGATTTCAGGGAAGCCTGGAGGGATTTGCATGAACTGATGCTGAGTGAGATGAGCAGAACCAGAAAAACACTGTACACCCTAACAGCAACATGGGCGTGATGTTCAACCTTGAAGGACTTGCTCATTCCATCAGTGCAACAACCAGGAACAATTTTGGGCTGTCTACAAAGGAGAGTGCCATCTGTATCCAGATAAGGAGCTGTGGAGTTTGAACAAAGTGCAAGGACTATTCCCTTTAATTTAGAAAAAAACAGATATCTTATTGTCTGATCTTGTTACCTCTTAGACTTCTCTTCTCTTCTTTAAGGATATGATTTCTCTCTCATCACACCCAATTTGGATCAAGGTACAACATGGAAACAAAGTAAAGACTGACAGAGTGCTTTCCGTGGGGGGGTAGGGAAGCAAGATTGGGGGGGGGGGAAATTGTAGAACTCAAATAATATCTTTAATAAAAATAAATTTTAAAAACAAGTTATATTAGCAATCTGAACAAATTTTAAATATGGAAAGAAGAACTGCAAAATCACTTTTTTTTTCTTGAGATCTTTCTATTTGGATCCCATATATGATGGAAATGCTTAAATGGCTAATGATATTTTTGATGGAACCCTATCAAAAAGATCATAGTGGGATGAAGAGGATAAGAATAATTCAGGTTTATATCATATTTTAGGCTTATTTAGTGTTTCTCACAAGATCATTGTGGTGATTCTTTTTTTTTTTTTGGCAAGGCAATGAGGTTTAATGACTTGTCCAAGATCACATAGCTGGATAAATATTAAGTGACTGAGACTGGAGTCAGGTAGGGCTGGTGCTCTATCCACTGTGCCACCTAGCTGTCCCACTTTGTGGCAGGATGAAGCTTCATTCTCTTCAAGAAAGAAACAATACTCAAGTCAAGAGAAAATATAATAAATAGAAAGAAACAATTAAAATATTGGGGAGCTACAAATTTAGCAGCTTCTACATTAAGGGCTTGTAGGCTTAGAATATGGTATTTCAGAAGGCAAAAGAGCTTGGATTACAACCAAAAAATCAACTACTCAGGGAAATTGAACATAATTTTTCAGGGGGAAGATGGACATTCAATCAATTAGGGGACTTTCAAACTTTCCTGATGAAATGCCCAGAACTGAACAGAAAGTTTGATCTCCAAGTACAGGACTCAGATGAAGCACAGAGAGGTGGGGATAGGAAGGGCAAATCATGAGGGATTTAATAATGTTGAATTCTCTGTATTCCTGCATGGAAAGAATATTGATAATACTGATATGAACCTTCTCATTTATTACGGAAGTTAGAAGGAGCATATAAAGACAAGGCACAGGAGGGAGTTGAATTTGAAGGTACAACATATTTAAAAAATGGAGTTAGTGGGCAAGAAAAGAATGAACTGGGAAATAGTGAAAGTAGAGATAGAATGGGGGTAAGTTATTTTACATAAAAGAGGCAAGGAAAAGCTTTTGTAATGAAATGAAAGGCAGGAAGTTGAGGGGGTTTGAATAAACCTTTACTCTCTTTGGAAGTGATTCAGAAAGGAAATAACATACACACTTAATTGGGTATAGGACTCTATCTTACCCTAGAGGAAAATCAGAAAGGAAAGGGATAGGAAAAAGGGGACTGGGGAGGGAAGTGAAGTATAGGTGAGAGAAGAGAGGGAAGATCTTGGGAGAGGAGGGTCTGATACAACACACTTTTGAGGAAGGACAGGGTGAAAGAGGAGACAGAGAGTAGAATAAATGCTAATGAGAGGACTAGGATAAGAGGGAATTAGCTAGCAATAGCAACTGTGGGAAAAATATTGAAGTAATTTCTGTGATGGACTTATGATAAAGAATGTGATCCATTCCAAAGAACTGATGGTGTCTGAATACAGACTGAAGCACGCTCCTCCCCCCAAATTAATTTTCTTATTTTTTTTAGTTTTTTTGGTAAGGTAATGGGGTTAAGTGGCTTGCCCAAGGCCACACAGCTAGTTAATTATTAAGTGTCTGAGGTAGGAATTGAACTCAAGTCCTCCTGACTCTAGGGCTGGTACTTTACCCACTGTACCACGTATCTGGTCCCCCCAATTTATTTTTCTTTAAGGTTCTCTTTCTTTGTGGGGGTGGATGTTATGCTTACTTATACAACATGATTATTATTATAATGTAAAAAAAACAATAGATATAGGATGAATTATTACCTAGTTGAAAGGACTATTGTTATGTGTTATCAGTTCTAATAAAGGCAAACAGGATTTAGGGATTTTAGGTGTCAAATAGAAAGGAAGAATAGTGTTACCTACTGATATTTTCATTTAGGCACAGAGAAGTATTATATTTGGGGGAGGAGAGGACTGAAGATATGCTAGGAATGTAGCTTAAGAAATCTTTGGAGTGCTCTGTGATATTAGGTCAAGGCAAAAATTTTTAGTGTATAAAACCTGTACAAAGAGCTGTTCCTTGTAAAATTAATGGTATATCAAGGCTATAGTGATAAAGGCAATATTTATAAATGGATAGAATCAGTTTCACAGTCACAGAATGAAAGGACAGTAAGAAAAATGAATATGGTAATACACTTGTCAAGACAAATTTAGAAAGTTAAAACTCTAGAGTTTTAACATAAAGGAAAAGGAAACAAGGGAGATTGAGGAAAGATACTGAGTAGTGGGCAATACTACTTTAAAAATCACATTTTTTGTGGCATTAAATTTTACAAACAACTATATATTTTAACTCATTTTATCTTCAAATCAATCCTGTGAGGTAGATTCTATTAATATTGCCCTATTTTACCAATGAGGTCTAGTGGCTGAACAAAAGCATTTGAAAGTAGAAAGAAAACATACCCAATCAAGATGAATCTTATGTGTGTCTGTGTGTGTGTGTGTGTGTGTGTGTGTATGTGTGTGTGTGTGTGTGTGTGTGTGTATGTGTGTATGTGTGTATGTGTGTATGTGTGTGTTCCTGCAAAAGTGCTAAGGAGTTAACCCAGATTCTTTACAAAAGGATAGAAATAGACAATTGCTGGGGAAAGCTTAATTGTGATGTGTGTTAATAACACTTAAGGGGCTAAAATCAGATAGTTGATAAGGGATACATTTTAACACTAAGTTCCTAGATTAAAATTTTAAAATATTTTTATAATTTCTTCAGTTTTAATTCTTCTCTGCTTTGTTATTGTCTGGAACAGCCTAAACATTGCTTTCCAGTTGGAGGGGGAAAATGTATGTCTCTTTTTTTTGTCTGAATACCTAAATTTCTGTATAGAGTTAACTAAAAATTAAAACAACAGAAATAAATATAAAACTTTGTAATTATTTAGATTTTAGAAGTTGATGTACACAAGTACAAGACATGGAAGAAAGTTCATAGGGACTCTAGTTGAACAGATGCTAAATATAGGACAAATAACCAATAGATTTATATTAATAATCAATGTAATTGTTAACTGTGTAAGTAGATATAAAGTATGAAAATAAAAATCTCATTTTGGGGACTGGTAAGATCATACATGGAACAGTTCTTTGCACTATTTTAAGGGGTACATGGGTAAACATCAAGAGAAAAGTAACTAGAAAATGTGAAAGGTATGTCATACAAAAAACAATTGAATCAAACACAGGTGGCTAACCTGAAAGCTAGAGTACTGATGATGATTATCATAATAATCTTCTAATATTATCAGAACTAACAAACTCATAAAACTCTTGGGTGGCTCAAATCACATTAAAATGTAATTGGGAAATATTTAACAAAATAAATTTAAAAAATGGAATATAATGTTAAAATAAAAATGTCTAAGTCAGTATATATGGCCTACATGGATCAATTTCCATTTGAATTTGGTACCATTGTTTTAAGATATTGAAGAGAAGTTATACCTCATTATGTGTAGTTTCAGAAGACCGCTATAATCAATGAGTGAAGCATATATAGAGGGAAAGTTCAGTAATTTCTATGAAAAAATTTTCTGAAAATTAAAACTATGTGAATGGAATGGCTTGTTAAGTCATGGTCATTTGTAACATTCAGATTAAGCCTAATTGTTCCTCAGAGATGTGGTAATGAATCTTTTTGCATTGGGTAGGAAACCTCTGAAAATAAATAAAAACCTACCTACCAGGTATCTTTTTCTTCTTTTAAGATATTTTTTGATCTTCTCACTTTACATTTAGATGAAAACCAACAGTAAACCATAACAAAGGGAAATTAATATTGTTGACATAATTAGAATAAAAAAATCTTCATATAAAACCAAATTACTACAATCTGAACATGTGGGTATACTCCAAAAGATTAGTATGTTCCTACCAAGCACATGTCAAAATTGTGTCTTGTTTTGTGTTTCTAGTCATTTTGAAGTTGTAAACTCCTTTTATAATAAAAGGTCATGATATAGTGACTACTTCTGTGATTTCACTAATATAGGGAACACCCAAATAAGGAAATTCTTTTACCAATGTAGATTGATATTTTCTCTGTACTTTAAATACTGTGAGAGTTGTCTTGAGCTGAGGTATTTAACTTAGGACCCCTTCCTAGTATAATCAGAGCTAGGTTTAAATGTAATATGGAAATGTTTAATAAAATAAATAAAACACAATACAATATATAGAGAAGGTTAATTTGTAGTTTTCTAAGTTAATATGGTCTCCACAGGAATGTTTCTTTTTGAGTTTGACATGACTGGCTAAGAGCACTGAGAGATTAAATGATTTGCCCAGGATGACAAAAGCAATATGTATTTTTCCCCAGTTTGGGGTCAACTCTCAAGCTACTATACAGGCATATCTCATTTTATTTTTCTTTGAAGATACCACTTTTTTTATAATTTGAAGATTTGCAGCATCTGTGCATTAAGCAAATCTATTAGTTCCATTTTTTCCAAAAGCATGTCTTCATGTCATTTCTCTGTGTCACATTTTGGAAATTATTCAATATTTCAAACTTTTTCATTATTATCATTTCATCATTTTCAATGTTATTAATATACATTATAGTGATCTGTTATCAATTATCTTTGATATTATTTTTGTGGTTGATTTGGGGAATCAGAGAACTCAATAAATGTTGTACATTCTGACTGCTATATTGATAGACAGTTCTCTTCTTGTTGGAACTCCCTATTCCTTGATACACAATAACATTGATGTTAGATCTATTTATAACCCAATGTATTCTAAGTTTTCATATGAAAAGAAGAGTCTATTGTTGGGGTAAATGTCATTTTCTTATATTAAGAAATTTCCATAGCCACCCAGCCTTCAACAACCACCATCAGGATCAGTCAGCCATCCCATCAACATCAAGAACACACTCTTCAATACCAAAAATATTACAACTTGATGATGGTTACAACTCAGAGCACAGTTATCAATTTTTAAGCAATAAAGTATTTTAAAATAAAAATATGTACATTTTTGTTTAGACATAATACTGTTATGTACTTTATAGACTATAGTATAGTTTAAGCATAATTTTTATATGCACTTGGAAACCAAAATTTTGTACCTCACTTTTTTGCTATGCTAGTATTATAGTGATCTGGAACTGGAACCAATAATAATTCTGGGATCACTTGTAAATCACTATCTCTCCTTACAATAAAAAAATTGCTATTGCATCTCAGGAATTTTAGAGAGTTTTATGATATTTAAAATATAATCATGTATATACATGCATGCATTATAGAAATAATTTTCTAAGTTGGGATAATAATGCTTTTTAATTAAACTAGTTTAATTTTGAAAATTGCAAGTAAAAATCTTAAAATTCCAAGAGTTTGCCTTCATTAAAATATACCTTCAAGAGCTGTGGAATCCACAGGATTTTGTAAATAGAGAATAAAATATTGAAGTTAGAAGTAATTAAAAGTGAGTTTGTTATCTGTGGAATGATTTTTCCCCCTCTCTGGCACTGAGTTTTGCATCTGTGACACAGTGGGATTTTGAATTATGAAGCTATTGTGGATAGCTGCTGTCTTTTGTTTTGACGTACGTAGTTTGATTGAAATTTCATGGATTTGCATAAGAATATAGCTCTCCACATGTCTAGATTACTCAGACTCTCCCCTTTTTTTAAGAAGAAAAGGAAAACAAAATTTCATATTTTTATGGAATATGAATTTAGTAACATCTCTCTCCTCCCCAAAGCCCATCTAGAAGCTGTGTAGTCTATCAAAACCTAGAGGATCAAATGAGCTGAGATTGAAACATTTGGATGCATGTATGAATGTATGTATATGTATATATGTGTATATATGTAGAAGAATATGTATACCCATATATATATATATATGTTATCAATTCAATTTTCCAGGTTCATATAATACCGTTTTTATGAAAATTTGGTTTGTTCTTTTCTTTTTTAATTTTTAAAAAAAATATTTTTTTTGGTTGCTGCAAGGCAATGGAGTTAAGTTACTTGCCCAAGGTCACACAACTAGGTAATTATTAAATGTTTGAGCTTGGATTTGAACTTAGGTCCTCCTGACTCCCAATTTGGTTTGTTCTTTGAACAAACAGGTAAAAATCTTGAAAATTGTAAGATTTTTGCCTTCAGTATACATATATATTCAGTAGTTTCAATAGATTTAATGTTAGATGGAATCATTTAGTCTCATCTCTTCTTTTTTTTATAGATAAGGAAAATGTAGCTAGAGAAATGAAATGATGTTCCTAAGGTCACTATTAGTAAGTAGAAGAGCTGGGATTTGAGTCAAGATATATTTCTACCTTTCTTCTCTTAGCTAATACTCCCTTACCTATGACCACTACTAGAACCCTCACATCAATTTCAAGGACAAGAATATTTAGTGTGATGCTTAGTTCAGAAGTTCTAAAACACCAGAATTCCAAAGTCTATTATGAAATTAAATGCAGGTTGAGATAGCTTGCCTTTATTCTTTAAGTTGAGAGGAAACCATAATCTTCCACCTCCTATCATATGTTATGTCTGATTTTTTAATGATTTATATTTTACTATTGCCTCCTCCAAATTACAATTCCCATTCCACTCAATCTCACTCCACAGCCCTCTCCAATAAAATCCACATATTCCCTATCCTATTGTACCCTTATTTCTTCTATTTATTCTATTTTGACTCTTCCCTGGGTATATTATATTCTTTGGAGCTCTAATAACTATTGCTAACTCTTCCTAATTATTTGCATTTAAATCTTAGGGTTAAAAGATGCTTCCTGACTATTCCCAAAGTCAGTTTTCAATGACTTCAGTTCTTGAGAGATCTTAATATCCGGTCTCTGCTTTTCTCTTCTCATGTTTGTGATTAATTAATGATCTGCAGTTTGGTCTTTCAAGTCTCAGTGACTTAGATATGTGAACACAGTCTTCTTTTCTACCCCATTCTCATGTAATTAAAAATTCTTGTTGATGTCATCATATGGATGACTCTCTAGAAAGCTGACTTATTCAAGTCCTCAATCTCTTCAATTACAAGAACTTTCTTTTCCCTCCCACTTTAGGAACAGGTCATCATGATAAAATTTTAGAATTGTCATGCCCTGAACATGGAATTTATCTCAGGCTGTAATCTCCTGTCTTTCTACCTTTCCCATAGCATGCAACTCACTCATTTCTTAGTGAGCCTTCTAGTCTCTTGACGTATTCTTATTCACTCAGGCTTTACTAGCCTGTATATCCAAGTTGGTGTGGACAACCATTTTAATATTTGAATATTTCCAGCCTAGAATTCCTTACTTCTTTATATTCTGCAAATTTTACCTTGTATATTATCCTCATGTATCATCAATATGTATCACCTTTCTTGAGTATCTTTTATTATCTGATTTCTCTACTACTATCATGGAACTTCTGATTATCAAAGGAAAAATGTTACTAAATTAAGCTAACTTCATTTAGTCAGATATTTTCAAATTTGTTGTTGCTGTTTCTCAGCAATTCTAATCTACTAATAGCAACTTCTGTGGTGTTTTCTAGATCAACCATTCAAGACTTTTCCACTCTTTTCTTTTCCCAAATCCTTCATAGAGGGTCTTTCCAATAAATAGGGTGTCTTGCTCTTGATCTTTTAACATTGTCTGGTTTTCAATATAGCATATAAATTGAGCATCAGTAATCTCTTGATCTTTGCACATGACCAGTTTCCTTCTTCAAGTCGTTTATCCCTCTGATGACATTCTTCATTTACCTTCTCCTGTGTAATTATTTCTTAGCAATATGTTGCAGCTATTTCATGTCCTCCCCTAAAATACCTCTCTTTTTTCAGTGGACAACCTGTTATCTCTTTGAAGACTGAAGTATTTCATAGCCGTAATGTCCTATTGATGAATTTTACTATTATAATGTGAAACTTTGCTTCAATGAGAAGTTCGGAATTGCTGAGGCACTAATAATTAGTTTCTCAAATATAATCTGGTCCTCTCCTCCAAGCCTTCAATTCTGGGCCCAACTCATTAAAAATATATAGCATCTGTCCAACATCTTTTAAAAACACAAAAACAAGACATTAGAAAAAACGAAACAGCTACCAAAACAATTCTGAAAACATTAATATGAGTGATATATATATATATGTATATATGTATAAGGAATATGTATTTTATTTTATTTTTTAGGAATATGTATTTTAGTATTATGCTATTTGCCCCAATTATCTTAGATATTTTGCATTTTTTACCTTTCTCCATATTAGAAGAATCAAGGAACAGATATAGGAGTATACATATTTACAGCCCTATTTGTTTTTACTAAGTCTTTTTTTTAGGTTTTTGCAATGCAAATGGGGTTAAGTGGTTTGTCTAAGCCCACACAGCTAGGTAACTATTATGTGTCTGAGGCTGAATTTGAACTCAGGTACTCCTGACCAAGGCCAGTGCTCTATCTACTGCACCACCTAGCTTCCCCTTTTGCTAAGTCTTTTAACAAGAATATCATCCTTTCACAAATGAAAATTAGACAATTGAGGTATTTAGAAGGAAGAAGAAACCTATCATCTAATTTAGATCTTACCAACTTTGTAAGAAGCCTTCCCTTATCATCTTAGACTGAATCTTATAAAAATCACTGATAATAAAATTCATTTACAATTTATCATATCTGACCTTTTATATCTATTGTTTTCTTGAAAAGTTATTTCAGTTTTACAAATATTCCTTTTGTATATCCCATATTTTCTATCATTTATCGAACACATAGACACTTCACAGATATCCATTCACCCTGACATGCCCAATAAAGTGATTTGAGGTTCTTGCCCAATTTCATCTTGTCTCATGGATTTGCTATTTACTGGGGAGTTTCAAAAGGCTTACAGTTTCTACTGTATTAGGTATTCTTTGTGATTTATCTACCATATATTTTCCTAATCACGTCTTTGACTTTTCCCCTCATTTCTACCCCTGCCAAGTAGACACACTCGGAAATAGTAGGGCATTTTGTGAGATTTCCAACTTAATGATGTTTTTCTTTCAAATCAAATTTTTCATAAAATGTGCAAGGGAAGTACAAGGAGATTCTTCTCTCTCTATGTATACTCTTATCCCAGCAATAAGATTTTTAGTTAAGAAGTCCTAGATGACATTAAAAGAATTAGTAAAGAAGTTAGCTGCCATGGTATTTCTGACTACTTGCCCTTATTTGTATAGATGTCAGTATGACTAGGAGATCATAGCAGGTGTTAGCTTTGTTAATGCTGCTATCAGAAAATTCTGGGATCTCATACAGTATATTATACAGTGAAGTGGCCACATTATTTGAATTTGCATTGCATAATTTTATCACACTGGAATAAATGGATATAGTTTTTATAATTTTAATGTTGAATGTTGAGAATTTGAATATTTGTGTCTACTTCATGGGGATCATTGCTTTCCCTGAATTGGGAAATTGAGGGATACTTATCTCTTGCTTTCTAGGCCACAGAAAAGAGACAATAGCATCCATTGGATGTTTTGTTTTTAAGTGATGGGAAGTATTATTTTCTCTCCATTGGAATTTCACAGAAGCAGTTAATTGACTTCCCCACATTTAGCCAGTCCACCATCCCCTCAAACTGATAATCCTAAAGTGCCATTCTGTGACCATGTCACTCCCTAGTGAAAGAGGGTTCAGTGTTTCCCTGGAGCAATCCCCAATTATCTAGACCTTTGTCTTGCCCCTAGAATCCAATGACTCTGGAGGAGAGAAAGAGGCTTATGACTTTATATAACTTGGGCTTACTCAAATCCAACTCAAGTTAAGACATCATGCTCATAATGTCACTGATCCTCTTCAAGGATAGACACACAACAACAGCAACAACAACAATGCTTTCCTATTGCTTCTAGAATAAACTATAGTTGCCTTTGTTAAACATAAAGCTTCTTCTCCCGACTATCTTTACTTATTTATTTCATGTTATTCTTCCTCATTTACTCTATAATCCAGCCAGTCTGGTCTCCTTGTTTCCTTGTTATAGCTATCTCTATCACCTCATATTCTCTCCTTACTTCTCCCTCTTGAAATCTGTAAGTTCCTTCAAGGCTTAACTCAGCTATCCCCTCTTAAATGAAGATTTTTTGATATTTCCTCCTTCCCTAGTTATTATTACTCCACCTTGTTTCAAATTAACTTTTGTGTACTTTGTTTTAGTTGATAATCTATGTATTCCTATTTTGCTTCTTTAGAATATTATGTCTTTGATCATAGAGAAAATTATCTTTTTATTTTTTCTTTTTTAGTTCTGAATCATATTTTACTCCTTATACATTAGTAACATTTTGAGGACTGGTTCTCAGCTATTGACATCACTTCAATGGGAAGACCTTGAATTCCCTTTCCAGTCAGTAGTAGCCCTTGTGTTTTTATAAAATGATCAAAAAAGACATAGTGGTAGATTAAAAGTTACTCAATATAAAGATGAATTTGCTAGAAAAAGAGGGGAAAGTGGATATATAATTAAGAGGTGCAAGCATTTGGACTTTGGGGAAATTTTTGGGTCAGAAATAGATATAAATCTATTATAATGAATCCTATAAATTGATAATATGATTCTGTTAATGATATCCTTAGAGAGGCACACAAACATTCCTACAAAGATATTGACTTTAAATGACAAAACAATACATTAATACAATTGCCTGAACTTGAATAACATAAAGCACCTCAGTAGAGTAGAAATATAGTAGAAGAGAGACAAAGAAAAAAGATTAGTTTAGACATTGCACCTACTATGCCATGCTCTGCGATAAGCATTTCATTTTACAAATATTATCTCATTTGATGCTCACTATTAACTTATGAGGGAGGTATTGTGTTTTTTTTTCTTTTCTTTTCTCTTTCTTTTTTGATAGGTACTGTTTCACTTCTGTTTTATACATTTGAGGAAAGTTAGGTAGAGGTTAAATGATTTGCCCACATCACATAGTAAGTAAATGCGAGGTTAGATTGGATTTCAAATCTTCCTGATTCCATGCTTAGTGCTCTATCCACTGGGCCAGTCTGTGATTTCCTTTTCCAGTTCATTTTACAGAGTTAATTGAGGCAAACACAGTTAAGTGACTTGGCTAGGGTAACACAGTTAATAGATTGAGTTCATGACAATGAATCGTTCTGACTCTAAGTCTGAAACCTATACATTCTGCCATGCCTGCCCTATTTAATCTCTCTGCTCTGAATTTCTTTGTCTTCAAACTGGGATGGTGTTTGGTTGATGTTGAACCAAATGATCTCTAGCTTTAAATCTATAATCAGATTACCCCTTGATTTCAAAAAAAATGTAAAGTATCTTCAAAGATAACTAAGCTGGCTATCTTCCAAGATAGCAGATACCGCCTCAATTTCCTCCATAAAATAAGAATAATAATAGGACCCCATTCACAAGTTGTTGTGAAGATAAAATGAGATATTTGTAAAATGTTTTTGAAAACTTAAAAATCTAGATAAATACAATTTATTATTATTACTTATTTCTAATTTAGAGTTTCCCCGTGGGAACAGGGTTTGTTTCATTATTTGCATTTATATCTTCAATGCCTCACACATTTTCTGATACATAGTTGTTACTTTACCAAAGGATTATTTTTTTTATACTCTCCCCCTCCTTACATTCTATCCTAGTTTTAGGCACATAATACATATTTACTCATCCTCTAGCTTCCAGTCACCTCATATGTAGTGCTACTCTTTTTTTCAGAAAATCTCTTATATTTCTTTCTCTAAGACCACCTCCCCCCTCCCTCCCCAGTACAAAACCTCTCTGCTTTCAGCTGTCAAATTTGAAAGGCAATAATGTAATGTGAACTAAGGTCATGATTTCTAATTAGGCTTAATGGATTAACCTTCTGAGGAATACATACATTTTGACTAAGGTCAATATAAGTTCAAAGGAATAAATCGCTAATGATGGAAAGGCTTGTAGTAAAGATACTTTAGAAGTGACATAACTTTCCTAAAACCCCTCAAATCAGACCACATAGAAAATGACTATAAGGTTCAAATTGCATCCATGCATAGTAAGAAGCAGTAATATTTAATCTTTAATTTGGGTGTGAACTGATGATGACCTCACTCTCTCTAGAGAAGGAAAGAGAATCTAGCTAATGGGGTAGTAAATAGTCGTCCTGATATAAATAAGCTATACAAATGTGCGGAATGGCCATGTCAGCATTACTGAAAAATATAAAAAAAGTATGTGTGGGGGGGTAGAGATGAGTGAGACAATATGTTTTCATCTCAAAAACTGATTGGTCTTATTTCTATTATTCAAATTTGCTGGTTCCTTGTTTCTTCTCCCCCCCATTTTTTTTTTTTTGCACTTCATGGATGACATATGAAAAACTAAATTGTTAGTAAGTCTAAATTAAACTGAGAAAATCCCTTCTACTTGAATGGCTGTAACCTTAATTTAAGGTTTTTTTTGTTGTATATAAATAGCTAAAACTAGGCTCTATTGCTGCTTGTTTAGTAGCTTTTTTTAATTTCCCTACACCGTTTGTGTAACATTGGATTTTTAAACTACTGTCTAGCTAGAACAAATATTATGTAAATGAAAAAATTAGATCTTTCAACACTTCAGAAAACTGCCACACATTTAATTGCTACAAGTTACCACAAAGAATCAGTTAATTCCGGAATAGTTCAGCATCTGCTAACAAATTTTGTGAAGATGCTGAATTTATTGTAAATCTGTAAATACTTGGTGACTTGGCAGGTGGCGTTTTTTAAATGAGGCTGAGAGAAAGAGGGAAAAAGAAGGCTAGGACTCTAATGGTTATGGATGATAGTATTTCATATACACCATGGAAAAAGTAGAAAAGTTCTTCATAGGCTAGACCCTAACAATAAACAAAGAATTAACATGTTCCTGCCATGTAATAACTATTCTACTAGGTGTTATAAAAATGAATATTTTTGTAAATAAATAAATAATCCCAGCTTTGTCCCGAAGTTTATTTAGTTTGGTGCCACACGGAATTTTCTATGCTTAGTTGATTATTGCAAACCTCTGTAGATAGTGTATTTTCTGCATATTGAAGGGAAAATCAAATAATGTATTTTTCTGATGTTTTCCATGTTGCAGCTTTAGCAAAGACTGATCAAGAGACAGTGTGACCTTATATTTTCAAAAGCAAGTTTTATTCAAAGAATTAATCTGGAAAATTTTTCACTTGGAAATGTCAGGGCCACAGTCACAATGAAGAGTTTCTAAGTTGGAATGGCCACACAAATATACCTAAGCAAATTAAATGTAGGGAATCATTCAGTTGTCATCAGAGAATGATAATGGTAGCCTCAACACATGCTTCTTTAGATGTTGATGGTCCTTACTCACTATCATTTCTCTCTCTCTCTTTTTTTTTTAGGTTTTTGTAAGGCAATGGGGTTAAGTAACTTGCCCAAGGCCATACAGCTAGGTAATTATTAAGTGTCTGAGGCCATATTCGAACTCCTTTCCTCCTGACTCCAAGGTCAGTGCTCTATCCATCCGTCTATATGCCCTCTGAGGGTAATAGAGGTTTTGAGAATTATGTCCTCTGCTAGAGCCTCCCAAGTTAGAAAACTTTTGTGTAATATGAATCCTCATGCAGTCTCAAATTCAGACTGTGTAACCATTATCCTGAAGGCAGTCTACTCAGGAGTATGTTAGTCAATTTTTAACAATCAGAACTCTGAAGTAAAGACATTTACCACATATTTTTAAGATCAACCTGCAGGGGCAGTTAGGTGGCAGAGTGAATAAAGCACTGGTCCTGGAGTCAGGAGGACTTGAGTTCAAATTCTCAGACACTTAATAATTACCTAACTGCGTGACCTTGGGCAAGTCACTCAATCCCATTGCCTTGCAAAAAAAAGCAACTCCAAAAAAAGATTAACCTTCATTAGTGCCATTTTCTCCATCATTTCTTTTTTTTAGGCTTTTGCAAGGCAAAGGGGGTTAAGTGGCTTTCCCAAGGCTGCACAGCCAGGTAATTATTAAGTGCCTGAGACCGGATTTGAACCCAGGTCCTCCTGACTCCAAGGCAGGTGCTTTATCCACTATGCCACCTATCCACCCCTTCCATCATTTTCTAAAGTCCAGATTAGCAATAAAATAAATTAAAGACTGATTTTTTGATTATATTTGCTGATTTCCAAGGATTACATGCGCATACTGATAATCTAACAATTGACTATCTCAATTAGGTTCAAGCTGGTTCTAGTACTCCTCTGAAACAATCCAGAATTGGAATGATGCACTTATTCACGGAGACCATTTACTCAGGAATAGTGGGACATTGGAAGCAATACTCATAGGTACTGAAAGTATACTGAAAATAAGTAAACTGAAAAAAAAATTATCTTTTGAAAATGACTCAAGAACTAGATTTATCTTTATCTTTCACATTGGATCTTAGAAAAGGATAACTATTTTTCAATATTTAAAATGTGTTATAGTGATCTAATTCACATAAGTGACTAAAATTTTGCCCTTTTCATAAGCATTTAGATGGCCACTTGAAATTTTCTAACTGTGAGGCCCTATGGATAGAAAGTGGACCTCAAAGCCAATAAGATCAAAATTCATTGTCCTTCCCTTCCCATCTCCCTTGCCTACTGACTGTGTGCCCCAGAACAAATTACTTAACCACTCAGAACTGTAGAAAATTCTCTAAATAAATGGTAGAAATTGTGGAAAAGACCTTATCTTGCATTGGTAGAGGGAGCTGCATCACTTGAGAGTTCCCTATAAAATTGAAACCCATGTCTATTCCCTTTTGCCATACTTTATACATAATTATATATTTCATTATGCATTATATACACTATATATCATATATAACATAGATAATAATGCATTATCACTTAAAAAAGGAAAAATAATAAATATAATCTCTAATGTTTGATGATAGGATAGAGGTATTCTGGAGTTCTCAAGGGTCATGCAAGTGGAGCATAGTCTTTAGCAGCAATCACCAAGTTGGAAAAGCTTTGAGCATCCTACATATGTGTATCTTATTCACCGACCATCTCCATTGTGTATAGCAAGACTCATCAGTAGATTGGCAGAGAAGGATGAGTCACATGCTCTTAGATCTTCAAGAATCATTAATTTAACCTGTGGATACTTAGGGTATAATATCTATCCAAGATACAGTAATATTGTATACTGTTAGAAGAACTGAAACATATTCATATTGAAATTCTTTGACACTTCAAAATTTCTGATTACATGTGTATATTTTATCTACTGGTACATCTTCTCCTACCTGGAGGCAGCATGTAGAATTGAAAGTATGTTGGATTTTATGCCAAAGGACCCAGGTTCTAATCCTGATTTTTTTTTCTCTTCTGATTAATGTGACCTTTAAGCAAGTCATTTAATCTTGGGCTCCAGTTTTCTCACTTTTATAATAAGCATGTTGGATTCTCTGAGGTCCCTTTCTACTATAAATCTATGATCTTGTGGTATTAGTTGATAGTCTTCTTGAGTTGCTATGGCAAAAAATTATTTGGTTGACCAATAATTTAATTATACTTTGATATAACCCATGATCTTAGTCCCAAACAATGAAAAAAAGATCAATTTCTTGACAGTAATGGGCTTGTTTAGATAGTCATAAATTAGGACAGAAAATGACATTCTATCCTTAAATTCTACATCTCTATAGATGGTTCTTATTTAATGAACATGATGATTGTGAGCTCAGTGAGTTTAGACACATAATTTTAATTTAATGAAGCTAGGTCTCCCCAGGGATGGACAAACAATCCGGAATAATTGCTATGGTGTTTTAATATTTGTATCAGTTTAACCAAAGGAATAGCCAATATCTAATCAAACATGTACTTTGTAACTGAAGTTTTCTACGCACCCCAGTATAGTACTTCAGCCACTAGAATAATGATAATAATTAATGGAAATAACATATATGGAGCACTTCAAGGTTTGATAAACAAACCTTGTATTTATTGAATTGCAAAAATAAAAGGCAGTGCTAGCTACATCTTATAGATGAGGAAACTGAATTTGAAAGAGGATATATGATTTACCCGAGGACATATGACTACTTCAGGTATGCAGGAAAATTTGGATATAAAACTTCCTTTTACCAAGGCCAAAATCCTATCCATGATGCAACCTAGATGATATTCTATATTCTGTGGTTCTAGAAAAGGTGTATTTCAGCTTGTGTAGTTTCCTCTCTGCAGGCAAATGCATGCAGGGAAGATGAGGCAAAAATTCAAGAAACCTGAATCTGAATCTCTTCTTCCTTTTGCAGTGTGAGTGAGACAGGAACTTGGATGAAGCTCTCACCAAGATTATGCTTTTTTACTCAGTATCCTGTTGCCATCAGACAAGCACCTCCAATTGATTTTCACCAGAATCAACTCATTTCTAGTAAAGCAGAAACATAGATAAAGGCAGGCTAGACAACAGTTTAACTCCCTCTGTTTCAACCATGTCTTTGATCTGATCAGTGACTATCTTTAATCTCTCTTTTCTTGCCAATGGCATTCTAAAATGATGTTTACACACTTCTTGTCTTCTCCTCCAGGTAGCCAAAGCCTAGCTGCTCCATACAGAGCGACAAGGATTAAAGAATGGCAGAGGAAATGCCTCTTAGTTTTGATGACTATACAAGGACCTTTCATTTAGAATATTAGAAGATAAGCTATTATTTCGGGGGGAACAATCTATATAATTCAACTGAGTACTATCCTCTATCCATCATCCTTGCTGCTGTCATAGTATGAATAGAAAGGGGCTTAAAAGAATGAGGGCCAGTAATTTGTTGTCTTTGTTTCATGGGTTCCTATGGCCAAAGAATTCATCACCATGTGATCAATTTCCTGGTAATGGTTGTGTAGTTAGGAAGACTGACCATGAAAATCAGACACTATTTGTTGATAAGAAAATTTTTGAAGCCAGAGAGAAGTTAGAAACTGTCCTAGTTTCTGATCTGTAAGCAGAACCTTTAAGAAATTATAGGTTCATCTTCATTATTATAGTAGATATCTTGACTAGGGCTTTGTGGAGATATACTATTGCTTTTAGATAAAAATTAGTTTTAGATGAAGAGGATTCAAACCAGAAAATACTAACCTCAGCATATTATTTTGGCAGAGTTTTGATTTATTCTCAAGGATTAAAGGTTTATTTTTCTTCGATTCATTTCTTTTTTTAAAAAAAACATAATTCTTTGTCTCAGATATTGAAACAAAGAGAAATTACAACATTTATCCAAGATTAAAACTAACATTTTGAATAACATAGCTTAGAACAGAAATTAAGAACCTTGACTTCTGATAAGCAATTCATCTATAAATATCCAGAATAAAATCATTAATCATTATTGCTTGTCTTATTTGTCAGATTCTATATAAAAGTTTTCAGTTCTTGAGTTCACCTGGCATTGCTACTATTTTGGAAAACTGCAACTCTGTTTTTCTTATTCTAATTAGTATTCCTTTATGAGTCATTCAGCAAAAAATTTAATAATGTGTTCACTGAATATTTAAGCACATATATCAAAAAAATGGAAAATATCATTACATATAATTGTGGAGAAATAGTGGAGAAAATAGTTTGGAGAAATCACTGTTTGGAATGGTTTTAGCTCTCTTCTTTTCCAGCAGATAGATTGATATGATAGGGAAAACAATATTAAAAAGACAATACTTGCTTTCCTGGGCAACATAGGATTTGCCTAGTTCTTTTAGGAAATTCATGCATTGAGTTGGGTTTTTGTATGGAAACTTTAATAAACCAACTTGAATAATATAGCTGAATAAATTGAAATGAAATGAAAGGGCAAGTTCTTAACACCTTTTTTGATTATGCCAACTGGAAGGGGAAAAATCACCTTGAAAAGGAAATGCATGACAAAAGTTTTTAATTCAGTAAAATGTGATCTTATGCAACCTGGTCAAAATTCATGATTATACCCTTTTTAAAGATTCTTTACACAAGCACATTTTCTACGGAATCCCACACTCTACCAAAAGTCAGACAAAAACAGTGCTCTGCATTAACCTCAGTGGGGCAGGCATACTAAAGTTTAATTACTTTCTTCCTTTAACAAAGAATTGAATTTCAGGGACTTGTGTGGTGGTTAAATACAAGAGTACTAATTATTGACCTTCTACATCCATAAAGTGTCAGTCTGCAGGCAGACATTTTCAACTAAATACAAGATAAATTCTTTCTTACAAAGACTCTCAATAGAAACCTATCCCATATTAAGTAATATAGTCCTGAGTGCACATTACCCCACTCATTAAATGTTGAGTCATGATAAGGATGACAATCATTTCAGTTCATTTCAAATAATAAGACCTATTATTTGCTTCATCATGAATGAGTGACTTGACTTCCAGTCTTACACATCTACTAGGTCTCTCTTGACATTAACTTTTTAAGCTGTTTTATTTTTTCTCTAAGCCTCATGTACTAGCAGCTTTGACAGTATTGAGTAACCTCTGCCCTTGGTTTCTATGGCACTGCACAATCTTGATTAATAATAGTAATGCTTATTATTAATGATACTATTAATCACAGAAGCAGTGTGACATGGGGGATGTGGAGCTGGCCTTGGAAGAGGAAGATCTCACTTCAGATTCTGCATCTGAGAGTTATTGTTGCTTTTTTTTTATTTTGGGCAATTTCTTTAAATGTCCAGGCAACTCTCTTTGAGTAAAAGTCGCAGAATGGAAATTAACATACACTGATAGAGACATTTTTCTCACAAGGAGTTCATTATAAAATAAAACATGAAATAACATGTCTGGTCCAAAAATGCACATATTTATACATGTGTGCTTAATATTAAATCAGTTGGAAAAGGAAGTGGAAACCTAGTCCAGTATTTTTTGTCAAAAAAAATTCCAAATATTGTCACAAAGAATAGGACATGATCGAAATGACTCAAGAACAAAATACCTTTACTATTATTTATTATCAATAGCTGGTCATATTATAAAGTGATGTATGTATTATCTCATTTGATGCTCATTTGATGATGATATAATATTATTGCTCTCCTCTGAATTTTATAAAAGCAGAAACTGAGACCCAGAGAGTAAAGTGATTTGCCTAAGACAAAAAATAGTTGCTAAATGTTTATTCCAGAACTATATCAATGCATTACCATGAATGATACTCACATGAGAACTCTGAAGGTTGAAGTGGAGAAGAGTTCCATGAGAACTGAAATCTAACATGAGTTAGTCGGTTCTGAGAGATAGGAGAGTGTCAAAGGGATGGATGATGGCCTCTGTTGTCCTCAGCCAATAACAATGGGAGTCCAGTTCAGATTTCCCAATTGAGAGTGGTGGATACTGCCACCTCGGGAATGGCAGGGCTACACTAGAATGCGTTCACATCCATTGAGATTGAGCTCTAAGCAGTGTAATAACAGAACTGCTGTATAACCCTATGAATGGCAAGCTGACATTGTCCTAGTACTAAAGCTATTGTAATTGTATCATACTGATGAGTAACTCACAAGTCAAAGATAGAAGATTTGAGAGGAAAAACTATACTGTTTTTTATCCATAGAGAAACAGATTAGGATGTATCTGGTAGTCCTATTATTTTGCCAAAAAACACATGATAGTGCTTGCCTAGCATTGATGAAGCACCATTGTGCCTCACTGAAAAAAGGAGGAATTGAAACCAATTTAGGGCCAAGAGACTCCCTCAGTAGCCAGACCATCTCCAATATTCCTGTTTCCTATCAATCAGGGTCTGGGATGAAATGATTCTGGTAAAGGTAAGTGAGAAGGATTCCTTGTATAGCATAATCATCACTATATTCAACATAATTGTGCACACCTCCAATCATGAGACTGGTTGGTATGGTCCTTTTTGAGACTGAAGGACTAGTAGCAATAAGTTACCTAATGAATGTTTATTGAAAATTTTGTTATTGGCTCCCAGTGCATAGAAAACCGGTTTTTCACTCTCTGGCTAATCTTTGCTTGTCTTGGTGAAGTTTATGTAACAGATAAAAACTGAATCTAGGATTTGGGAATATTCATCAAGCTTTAAAACAAACAACCCCCCCCACACAAATACACCCCTTTAAGAAGAATTCAGAAATGATAGTTGAAGCTATTAATATGCTTGATAACACTAAAGACTAAAATATAATAATAAGAAGGTGAAAGACAAATTAATCAACTTTGAAGAATATATCCACTTCAAGAAAGAGATGGAAAGCTAAAAGGATTATTAGATATAAAAAAGGAAAGTCAAGAGACTATCTAATACCTAGTACATAAAGAACATGGTGCTATACACTAAAGAAAATGCAAATAGTAAAAAGAGTATCATTGCTCTCATGGATTTTTAAAATATATTAGGGAAATATCTCTATATATACACATATATAATATATAAAATATTATACACACACAAAATTGTATAATATGAGTATAAAAGGAGAGGGGAAAACAAGATGCTAAGTAAGCCTTGGAGCAGGATACAGGGAATCATTACTGATTTGTGAAATCAAGAATGCTTTCCTAGAGAAGATGACATTTGAGTTGGACATTTTAAAATATGGGAAGGGATTCAACAGACAGAAATGAAGGGACCTTAGGGAGCAGTGTGATCAAAGACTCAAGAGGCAGGAAATTTGGGGAGGTAGAGAATAGTTCAATTTGTCCAGAATGTAGAGTTATGTATGAGTAGTATATTAGATTGTAAAGGGAGGGTGGTGAAATATTGTGACTGGTCTTCAATGCTTGGCAAAGAAGACTGAAATTTAGTGAGTCATTTCTTGGCAGTAGTGAGTTATAGAAAAAATTTTGAGCAGAAATATGTCATAGATAACACTTTGTTTTAAACTTGAAAGAGTGAGAAAATGGTAGTGCCTCTGACAGAAATATTAAAATTGGAAGAAGCTGTTTCTGGAGAAAATAACATATACTTAATTTGGACCATATTGATTCTGAGTACTATTGGGGGATAAATAGTCTTTTAAAAGACATAGGACTGAAGAAATAAAGAAACAAGATCGAGATGTATAGATTTGAAAAAAATATTTTCTTTATAAGTCATATTAGAAGCTTTGAAATTAGTGAGTTTTTCAAGGAGGGAGAGTAGATAGAAAGAAGAAAAGAATGGTTTTGGATCATTTTCAGGAAGATTATGTGGGACCACTGGAAGTGGGCTGGAGAATTAGAAGAGCATACTCATAGAATCATAGATTAAGAATTAGAAAGGATTTTAAAGGCCAATGATGAGGCCCAGAAAGTTTAAGTGACCTGACTTGGGTTACTCACCTAAGCAGTGTCTGAGGTAGGATTCAAATTCAGGACTTCCGAATCTAGGCCTCTATCCTATATATAATATCAAGTTGACAATGTCACTCAAACGAAAGGAAAGTATGACACCCAGAAAAGGGATTTGGTCAGCTACGCTAAATGCTTCAGAATAGTCTAAAAATGAGGACTGAAGTAAAATCTATTGACTTTGGAAGCTAGAAAATTGCTGAGAGCAATTTGAGTGAAATGATGAGGATTGGGATCCATGTACAAGGGATTGAGAAGACAATGAGTAGTGTTGGCACAAAGGCATAGGAGTAGACTTTCCTTATTTCAATTAAATTTTTTAATTGCAAAACATTTATCTTCTATCCCTGAAAAAGAAAAACAAAGTGCTTATAACAATTATGTATAGTCAAACAAAACAAATTTCCTTATTGATGTAATTCAATATGTCTCATTCTAACCTTTCAACTGGATTGTAGGATAAAGTTAAAGTAAGACTTTTTAAAACTTAGTTGAATTGAACCTCTGTATATGCATGAACATTTTTATATGCCTGTGAGATAAAGTTAATTAAGATAATTGAATACTTATAAGGCAAAGAAGGCTAGTTCTACTAGATATTAAAGTGAGAAGTGCATCAAATCAAATATAAAGACTAAGGGACCATTCAGAGGAAGATCTTCTCTGAAGCAGAAAGAAAACAAAAAGGATGATTAATTGGCCAAATTGAGTTTTGAGAATCATAGGCAAGGAGTTATAAGCCTCAATCTTGTAATGAAATAAGAGGCTAAATCATTTGTAATTTAAACTTCAGGGGTTTTGGACATGTTACTGGTGAATTAGCTGAAATGTTGCAAGATTAAATGTCCTCAGGAGAAAAAAATCTCTGAGACTCCCTATGAGAAACTAGTATGCATATTGAGGTTGTCAATGGCGATAGCAGGAGAAAGGCAGAATAGAAACTGGGATAGGTGATAAAATATATCATCAATTAAATTGAGATAAATAGATAAGATGTTAAAGATTTGGGCAGTATAGTCTTAGTAAGACATTTAGACTTCAAAAGTGGAACTACTTAAGGATCAATAGTCAATATAGAATAGGGAATTTTAAAGTTGGAAATTATCTAAAAAGGTCATATATTTCAACTCATTTTTGGATAAGAACCTACTTGGTAGTATTCTCAATAGTTGGCCATCAACCTAAAAACTTCCAGTGAGGGTTCATTCTAGTAGTCAATAAGTAATCAGTGAGTCAGTAAGTGAAAAAAGAATTGCCTTTTAAAGACATTCCATTCCATTTTTGGATACCTCTAATTCTTAGAAATTATTCTCCACCTGCTATTTAAAATAATCCATAAATGGTACTAGGGATTGATTAATAAATAGACTTCTTTTTGTTATATAGTAATTCAGGAGAAAAGGAAAAAGAAATGACTTTCTTGGGAGAATGATCAGAAAAATCTTTGGTCCTTTGGAGTAGTAAAAATATCATTTAGACCAAATCGGCCTTGTAATAAGCATTCCCCTTAAATTATTTCCAATAAGTACTCTTTCATCCTTTGCTTGAATCCTTTTAATGAGAGAGAGTTCTGATAAGTGGAACGGGTTTCTTCTGTTTGTAGTTGTTAATTCAGTTATGGTTAGAAAGAAAGAGTTTGAAATAGAAATAATAGAGAGAGTAGTTCTAACAAACAACATGGCCTTGTTAGAGGATAATTAAAATGAACTGAAGGTGGAGATCAGTGGATAGGAAAGAGAAAAGAATGAAAAATTTTTTATATTAAACTATAAGATCTATAATCAATATGAATGATAAATAGAAACATCATTATTGTGAATATGTGAATAAAATATGTGTATAGGTGAATTTGGAGGCAGTTAGTTGGTTCAGTGGAAACAGCACTGGACTGGGAGTCAGGAAGACTTGAGTTCGAAACTCTCTTCTGACACTTACTAACTGTGTGACTCTGGGAAAGTCAATCAACCTCTACCTTATTCCACTAGAGAAAAAAAAATGACAAAACATTCTAGTATTGTTGCTAAGAAAACTCCACAGACAGTATTGATGATCTATGATCCTTGGGGTCACCAGAATGACTGAACAGTAAGAGGAGAGTTTGCTTAGACAAAAAAATAGAGGTTCTGTGGAATACAGATGAGTTAGTATAGAGAAAATAATGTAGGGAATCACAGAATGGAGATTGGTAAGAATGAGAATATGGAAGAAAGTTGGAGAATCTGCTTTTAGAATATCAGATATGGATGACTAGCTAGTCATCCATATCTGATGTGCTTATGTGTTTTTACGTATTTTATTTAGAATTTGTCTCGACTAAACAATAAACCACAACAAGAAAAAAAAAACTTCTCAAGTCATTCTTATCAGAAGGCAATCAGATGACTTCTCCCTGATGTCTGTTCTCTGGATTGGTGAGTTCTTAGCCAAGATCAGTATCATTTCTTCCCAGTGTATTATTGCTCATTTTACTTTTAGCTTAACTTTTTAAACTTTTCCATTTCTCTGTTAGCTGATTTGCTACTGGTACTGTTCTTCTTTTCTTCCTTTCATCTTCCTTTATGCTTTGTCTTATTCTATTAGAATATTTGTATTGGTATTTGTGTTTATTTTTTAATTTGTATTTTTCTTGGCATATAGGAAAGGTTGAATAATTATTTAATCTTAATATCTATTATCTCTGTTGGTCTGCCTGCCTTTCTGCCAGCCTGTTTGTCTTTTAGTTTAGTATGTGAAATGTTTGTCAGGGTAGTTTCTAAGATTATTTACTAAAGTAATTCAGTTCACAGAGAGTCAGTTGGACATTGAATATGGACAGCTATTATTAAAATATGGGTGGTGGAAAATAATGGTTTGGATTGACCTTCATGAATAGTGAGGAGTAGAAGACAAGCACTAGAATGCCTCAGTGATAGAAAAAGCATAAAGATAGAGTAATGAGGAGTGTTGGGAAAATATTTTAGGACAAATAATAGAAGTGAGTATTAAATGCAGAAACTTTTTTTTTGGTTTTATATCCATAAAGACATACATCAACTGACAGCAGAAAGATAATTTTTAGATAAGTTAATGGAATTATGCTATATAATGACTTTCTGAGGGGAAGTTGGAATGTTTAATACATTACCCACTACTATTCTCTTTCTAAGATGCTTTGGGGATCTGTTTACCAGTGTGTTATTGTGTGTATGTGTGTTTGCAGTTACATTTTCTTCTAACATTGTACAAAGATATTTAAACCAGAGTGATAATCATTAGGAACCTCTCAAAACAAGTATATTGATTTCAAGTAGGGAAAATATGACCCTCAGTCACAAATTGTCTTTATATTCAGCAATCAGAGTTTAAAATAATGAACCTAATAGATTTCTGATCTTACATAACGCAGTTTTTTTTTCCCTTAGGGAAAGACTTGGGTGAAAAATCAACTTTTTTGTTGTAACAAATTAATCAAAAAAAATTCAGTTGAACAACTATTTTTTGTTGAATTGAATGACTGCCAATCCAAGATGAATGGATTAACTGGTCATTTTGGCCTTTTGTAGTCAATTAAAGTCAATTCAACAAGCATTTATTAGGCAATTAAGTACCAGGAAGTCTATATCTTTCTGGGAATATAATGATTAAATCAAAATAGTACTCTTATCTTTTGGAAACTTAGAGCCAAAACATATAAATACAAAATGTTCACAAAATAGAAGGAGGGCAAAGAAAGGATATAGATTGTTATATTTTTTCCCTTTCTTCTGTATACATCTACCACTGAACCTTATGGGCCCATTATTTTATTTTTCTCTCAGACATAAAATTTATCAAGTATTACAGGAAAGCCCTGTGTCTTAATCTAACACAGTTTTATAGTAGGAAAGAGAGATAGTGTAGGTGAGTCCAGGGATGGTTTTCTGAAAGATCCTCACATCCCACATTTAGAACTGGAAGGAAATGAAGAATATTAATAGATAGAGATAAGGAAGTAGTGTGATAATCTAGTCCTGGGACTTTAAAAGTATATGAAGATAGAAAAGGATGATTCAAAATTAAGGAATTTATAGAAATTCTATTTGATGTAAAAAAAGTGAATGAAGAACACTATGAAATAAGGGATGAAAGATTGTAAGGTTGTAATCATATTGTTTAAGGACTTAAAAAATAAACCTAATTTGATATATTATCAATCATAAGGAGACACTTCAAGGTGTTTTTGCTCTTGTTTTTTTAAGCAGCAAAAAAGACATGGTCATATCTATGCTAAAGCAAATGAATTTAAAGCTGAAAAGGACCCTAGTTACCACTTAATCTAATTCTTTCATTTTATAGATAATGAAATTGAAGCTCAGGCAAGTTAAGTCATAATTTGCAAAGGGTAACAGAAAAAAATAACAGAATCAGGATTTGTGCTTAATTCCTCTTTACATCAAATACTGTACTGTGTTACTTCTCTTATTCTGATGGTGGATGAAAGCTTGGACAGAAGAGGATGAATAGGAGTCATACTTTTGAGGTAGGACTGAAAGCTTGATTGTGGGCAAAAGATATGAATGAGAGAAGAGTTATGAAAGCAAGTATTTCAGCTGTGAAACTGTGAAGATTATGATGCCAATAACAGGACTAGGGAAATTTGGATAGGGATTAGTTTGAGGGAAGATGATGAATTCAGGTTTGGACATGTAGATTCTAGATACTGATAGGAAATCTAAGACAAGCAGGTGGTTGGAAAAGTGGGGAATGAGTTGAGGAATAGACCAGAGACCTTTGATCACTGGACAATGTCCTCAAATTGATATCTGATTGACCATACCTTCTACCAAATATCAAATAATCATTAGACATTTATTAAGTGACTACTATGTTCTAGGCACTGCGCTAAGTGCTAAAAAATACTAAAAAAGGCAAAAGACTGTCCTTGCCAGCAAGATGCTCACAATTTAATGAGAAAGATAGTAAGTAAACAAGTTATATACAGGATAAAAATAAAATAATAACAGAAAGAAGGTACCAGAATTAAGATGGATTGGAAAAAGTTTCCTGTAAATGAAGGAATTTTTTTCAATTGAAAACTTATTTTATTTTTTCAATTACACGTGATGGTAGTTTTCCATATTCATTCATTTACAAATTGGCGAGTTCCACATTTTTCTACCACCCTTTCTATCTTCCCCCTTCCCCACGGTGGTGAACAATATGGTAAAAATTGTACATGTACAAAAATGTTTAACATATTTTCAAAATGTCTGGGTGGGGAGTATGACATAATAAGATTAGAAAGATGGAGATGGCAAGTCTAGGTTATAATATTTGAATGTCAAGTAGAGGATTTTTTTTATTTGACCCCATAGGTGATAAGGAATTTATTGAGTAAAAGAGCACCATAGTTGCATCTGTGTTTTAGGAAAATCACTTTATGAATGGAAGATGGTTAGAGTGGGAAAATCAAGGCAGACAACCCATCAGTGGGCTATTGTAATAGTTCAGGAATAAGATGATGAGGGCCTGCTCCATGGTGCTAGCAGTATCAGAGGAGAAAGGGAGTGTGTCAGAGACATGTTATGAAGGGAGACGTTGATTGACTTTGACAACAAATTTGATATTGGGTCTGAAAAATAGTGAGTTGAGGATGAACCCAAGTTGCCTGCTTAAAGAACAGGGAGAATAGTGTTAATCTCTACAGGAATAAGGAAGGGAAGGGATTGGGAGAAAGATAATGAGTTTCATTTTGGAAATGTTTAGCTTAGGATGTTTATTGGACTTTTAATTTCAGATGCCTAAAAGGCAGTTAGAGAGATACAAGTTTGGAGGTCTGCAGAGATATTAAAGCAGGGTGAGGAGATTTGAAAATCATCAACAAAATTGTAACATTTAAATCCATGGAAGTTGATGAGATCATCAACTGAAATAAAATAGAGGGAAAAGAAACAGAATTTTATATTTAGTAAATAGTCATCTATTTTACCTACTGGAATTAGAGCTATGCATAAGAAATAAAATTCCTATAATATTGTTCCATATACTTGAATATCAAGATCTTTTCCTTGCTAGATCTTCTCTAGTTGTCTCAAGAGTCTAATGTATGTCCTCTAGACACTAATTTGTCAATGGACCCCCTAAACATCCTAAAATTAAACATGTCTCCAGTACACAATGTGACAACTTAATTTTTGGCTGTCATGTCATACTGAAAGTCCACTTCTCTGGATTCATTCTATCCCTTTTATTGTCTAGTCATGTTTCTCATTTTATAAAACTGAAGTAGACTTTGTTGGAGTCAAGAATAATTGATTACATTTATTTATGTTAAATTTCATCAAACTATATTTAATCAATTATTCTAACCTATTGAAGTTTTTTTTTGAACCCTGAAAGTCATCCAGTTTAACTGTATGTCCGGCTCTATGTCATTTGGAAATCTGACAAGTATGCCAACTATGCCTTCATCTAAGTCACTGATAAATTATTTGTGCCATTTTGTTGCAAAATATAATTTATATTCATTGGTTCAATTTTCATTTCTGAATTTGAACATATATGTGTCTACCACATTAAAAGAAAATATTCTGCCTTCAATAGGTCCTTTATATTTCTGCAAATAAACCTTTTAAATTTCATGGATAAATAAATTTAATATTAATTATCAAGCATCCTGTAAAGTCCATTTCCACTGAAAGTGACCTTAAGGATATGTCAATACTGAAAAATTTCTGGCAGATCCCAACAAACTAGAAAAACTTCTAAACAATGCATTATGGTCTGTCATCTTAGTACTACAGTGATTATTTTTAGAAAGGGTCATCATCAGAAGTTCTCTACCAAATAATTTTTATTATAATAATCCATGCAGGGATATAATAAGAAACAGAAGGGTTGCTGTTAGTCTTGCTAATTTGGAACACTCATACCAATGAAACTTTTCAAGCAGAAAAGTCATATAGACTTTTATCTCAAAAATGAAATTTCTATCATTCTGCTGAACATACACACCATAGGTCTGTTGCAATAGTTGGCTGATTGTGTCATTTTAAGAAATTACTGGTTAACCCCCCCCCCCCAAAACCAAGTCTATTCTTAAAATATAAAAGGTGAGTAACCTGAAATTTTAGTCTTGTTTTTAATAGGTGATAGCCTCACTTAGCAAGTTGAACTTTTTTTACCAGGTAGTATATTTTTAATCATATTTTGATGATTTTTAAAACATTTGTAATTTCCCTAAATTAATAAAGAGTCATGCAACATATCTTTTTTCTGTGGGTGCTGAATTAGTCAACTGGTGGAAAGGACTAGGATGGGATGGGGAAAGGAGGGTGCCTGTAGGTGTGTGCTACTATTATTGCCTTAATATATCATTCTCAAATTTTGAAAATGAGTCCTCTGTGAGTAATTTTGTTTTAATACAATTTTATGCATATTTGTTAAACATGCTTATTATTAAAACCATTTATTGAATGCTTCTCAGAATCACTAATGTAAGATGATTTTATTGAACATTACACACATTTTTCTAATAGTGCTTAGACGTAGAAAATACTGAAACTTTAATCTCAAGGTAAGGGCAGGGGGAAAAAAACAGCCCAGCAAAGAATTTTATTCTCATATATTTAGGTTATGAGCTCTAAAGAATTGCAGAAAAACACCGCTGACTGATTTTTTAGCTTCTCTTGTGGTGTATGACTCTCATTCATATTTATGAGTTGGATTAGTTCTCTTTTTCTAATAAAAAAATGAAACAGCTGTGAAAACCTACATTGAACCAAGTCTTCCATAATATATATTTCTAAGATCAGGCAAACCAGTAATGTGTTGGAAACTGAATTCTTTACAAGAATTACATCTGTTTCTTTTAATATTTTTGTTGACAATTGAATTACATTAAAATACAAAGTAAACCACCCAGAAAGATGAAGAAAGCTATCTTGTTCTTGGATGCTTATTTGAAAGTGTATTCTATTTTACAAAGAAAAAAAAAACAAATTTTTTAGCTGCCATCAGTCATAAATTTGGAAAGTAAACATCACAGAAGTGTGCATTTTCACATGTAGTAGGATCAGCTTCAATTTGTAAACCCAAGATCACGTAGAACCAGTGATTATATTTCTTGTCATAGATAGATTTTGTGAATGCAAAAAACAAGAATGAATTTTATATAAAGATGGAGAAAAATTTAATATTTTCCCTTCAAATTCAAATTAAATTATTATTCATATTTAAGTATATTACTCTAATCATAATAATATGTTATACATATTATGTTCCTCCCTGTAACATGCAAAATCATTGTACAGGTATTACCATTGTATGCACATAAAGTTTTTTAAAAGTTCCTGCCAAATATATTTTCCTGTAGAAAATATGATTTCTACTTTCTTCATTTAAATTTGTATTTGCAATGGAAAATAGAAAAAATTGTGACTCAAGTGACAAAGAGATGACTGCATAGCATTGTTTATGAAGCTTAGCACAAGAAGATAAAATATGAAATATGTTTATGAGGGTCAGTTAGAACACCAATGTAGAAGGGAATGACATACATTAAAAAAAACAAAACTTATGGACAGCCTGAAGAAAATTTAGTTTCATGGGAAGAACTGCCTGCAGAATAAAAGGCAGAAGAATAACCTAACAAAGACTAATGATATTATGACAAAACTAGTAGAAACCTTCATGGTGCTAGAATGTGGGAACAGCTTATCATCCATATTATATATAACCTCAAGATACTTATTTTCTTTGAGATTGGTCCTTCCTGTTTTTTTCAGGCTCAAGTTCAGTGGACATTTAAGGGTTGATCACATTGCAAATTATCATGAAAGCTTTGGCCTGTTCTTTTTCCTCAATTTGGATTTATTTGCTCCTTCTTCAACATTGTGGTGGTCCCTTTTTCCTGGAATCTCACCATACTGGTGCCAGACAGTGCAAATACCTGATTGATTTAGTTGTACTGCTCAGAACTTTACCAAGTTTAAAAAATTCACCATCCTCATCCTTCCTAGTACAGAGAGGATTTTATACACACATATATACAAATGTAAACATATATGTTTATATATATACACACAGTATATGTGTATGTATGTATGATTAGTTTTAGCAACATATTTATACTTGTTATTCAATTTGTATTATAATGCATGTACATTTCTGCCATATATATTTATTTTGTCTTGCACTAAAAATTTCTGAAAACATTACACTGTAAAACAAAATATGTAATCAAAAGACAAAAAATACAAAATATAAAATTCTTCATTTTCCTGGTTGGATTATAGATCTTTAATAAAATGTGACTTTCAATGAAACAAAATAAATAAACATAATTTTATGAAATATTTAATTATCAAGGCTTATTTGAAGATGAATAATCTTAGAAATATGTATTATAAAAGATATGACTGTATGTGGATTTTCATAGCCAATTTTGTAATAGTTATTATTATTATTATTATTAATTATTTGTAATAATTCAGGGTAATAAAAACATTTCTGAAATCTAGCAAACTGTCTCCTTATTTGATATTCTTGGATAGGGTAGTGTTATGAAGTGAAAAGAAAATCATTGAACCTGAAGTCAACAAGACCTAAGTACAAATTCCATGTTTAAAATTTACTGAGTGTGGTACCAGGGACAAGTTACTTAATTTGATTCATAGGAAAACACTAAAATGTCTTATCTAAAGGATGCTTTATCCACACTGAAAAAATAATTGTCAAGTCTTCAGAATCAAATTATATAAGATTAGATACATTTTCTGAACTTAGAGAGTTGCTGGATTAGTAAAATAGGAGAATGCCACAACATAATGTATATGGATTTTGGTAAGGGATTGGACCATTTATCATAATGTCCTTATTCTGGTAAAGCTATTCATGTGAGTAGATTTATTTGGAACATGGTAAATGATCAAACCTAAAAATAATAATTTTAATATACCTATAATAACTTTAAGGGATTCCTCAAATGAATTCATCTGCCAGTGACTGTTCAAAATTTGTCAATTACTTGGATAATTTCATAAGTCAAATCATAGTAAATTTTGTAAATGATAGAAAGCTAGAAATAAATGTGTTGAATAAGAGCTTTGAGGATAAAAGATAATTTTGACAGTTTAGAATGACCAATAAAGAAAAAATTTGAACCAAAATAGATATAAAATTTCCCTTCTGAGATTAAAAAATGTCAACTTTATAAAATCATGATAAATGAGACAAGAGTTCATGTGTTAAAAAACCTAAGAGTTTAGTGGGCTTAAAATTCAATATAAATTAACAATTTTACGTGGAAGTCAAAAAAACCCCAAACCAAAAAAAAAGAAAAAACTAATATGATCCTGGTCTCCAAGTAGAGAGGCAATATTTCTGTGATACTTCAATAAGGTAAGAACTCTTCTAACAGCATTGTTTTGAGTTGCTTGCCATATATGATGTGTTACTGGCCAATGAGGACCTCATCTTTAAAACATGCTTAAACTTGTTCTTCCCAAGATGGTCATATACAGCATATTAAATATTCTCTTCATGATTCTAATCCATGTAACTGGTGTCCATAAGTCACTTAAGGGATGGCACTTTGGGGTGATGATGAATTTTCTGCTAGGCAGAGGAAACAGAAAGATTTATGACTAAGGGAGCACTGAGCCAGGACTCAAATATAAAAAGGATCAATGAACCCTCCCTTTGGCCTTTTGTGTTTTTCCTTCTTGTCAAAGAGTGAGGAAAGAACTTTTATAAGTTGCTGGGTACCAGAAAGGAAGTTGCTGCACTGTCTCCCAGTTGTCTACCAAATATTTGTTAGCACTTGGCACTTTTGTTCCTTTCATATTTATTCTTTCCTGATCTTAGATGAAAGAGGATTATGAAAAAAGAACTTGCAAGTGACCAGTGAAGCCATGAGATATGAAAGCCTCCAGAGGTCTCACTGGCAAGGAGTCTGGTAGGAGCAAGGAAAACATCGTAGTACTTGCTCTAACCCACCAGTTGTTTTTATTGATCCATCAGTTGAGAAGCTCCTCTGAAGAGTGCAGCTGATCAATGAAACCATTGGTCAATTGCCAATTTGTTCGCAAAGTGCTAAAAAATGTTTCAATGCCAAAATAAGGTCCCTTACATGTGTGTCTAAGCAAATTTATCACTGAGACAAGAACCTGTTCTTCCCAGGTACAATAATTTTGCAGTGGGGAGAATATGACCCTGACTGGTGACATGTTTTATTACTTTATTTCTTGCTATCTATCTATCTATCTATCTATCTATCTATCTATCTATCTATCTACATATGCAAATATATAGTTAAATAACTATCTAGTAATATATGGTATCTAAGGCTAGAGATTTCATATATGTGTGTGTATGCATCTATGTCTAACTATGCACACATATAGAAATATATCTATATTAAATCTAGTATATGTATACTTTTAGAGATACAACTAGATGGCATAGAGCTGAACTTGGAGCAAGAAGGCCTGAGTACAAACTTTGGCTAGCACATGCTAGTTATGTTACTCTGGCTTACTTTATTTGCCTCAGCTCCTCATTTGCAAAATGAGCTGGAAAAGGAAATAACAAACTACTCTAATATCTTTGCCAAGAAAACCCAAATGGAATCAAGAAGAGTTGGATATAATTGGATAACTGAATATATATGCACACACACACACACACACGTACATATATATATATATATATATATACATAAAATCTGTAAGAAGATCATTGTTCTCAGTGGATTGAACCTAAAGGTGAAAACTGGTCACTACCCTATGGGAACCTAATCTGCTTGTATAGTGGAAATTCATTTCATATTTGAGCCCAGATGGGGTGTTACAAATATTTCAGGCATGACATTGATAAGCTAAAATATATTCAAAGGATCACTTCAGAATGAGGAGGAATTATGTCATGTATTACAAGAATTAATTGAAGAATCTATAACTATTTCATCTAGAGAAGACTTGCTGAAGAGAAAAATAGCTGTAATCAATAGTTTGGCAGATTATTATACTGAAAAAAGGATAGGTGAGGTTTATTTTTTCTTGCATGAAGTAGACAGAATGAAGATCAGTGGATAGAAGTTGCAGAGAAAGATTTGTTTTTTTTTTTTACTTAATAAAAGGAAAGAAAACTTTCAAAAGTATAATGGGCTGGCATTTAGATAACAAGTTTTCCATTCCCAAAAATTTTTAGGGGAGACTGGATGTTCACCATCCAAATCATTTATCAAAAATTGCATGAAGGGGATTTAAATTTATGTTGGAAAAATGACTTCTGAGATATTTTTTGCTCATGAAGTATTAATTCACTATGAGTCTGTTTCGTGATTTGTAGAAGGAGTAATATTTTGTTATCTCCTTTACATATGTGTTGTAAAAATATAAATTGTAAAAATAAGAGTTCTTTCAAGCAACATTTAATACAATAATTTCCAGCAAAACAAAATTTTGAATCATTTTGAAGTACAGTGTAATGGGATTTGACTTGTGGAGGTTGAGAATTATTATTTGGAGATTGGTGGTGTTCAGTTTTCTTTTCTGAGTAGGTCTGATTACAGGGAATGAGACATTAATTTGGGGAAAGGATAGTGAATTTGCAGTCCAAGAGGAATGTTAGAGTGTCTAATGCATATCAAGGGAGGTTGTAGAATCTCTTTTCTTTAAGACATTTTAAACAATTTCATAGATAATTATGTTTCAAAAATGGTTTAGGGTATTATAGAAAGGGATGTAAGTTAAAATTGTATGGTCTTTTTCAGTAACCTTCTAGAGTGTAGATTATGTTCCTCTTTTGGAAAATGAATGGAGAAGCTAGTCAAGGTTGAAAATGGATTTGAGTTACTTTTCTTTCCTCAATGTTAGTCTTGCTATGTTATCTTAATTTTTAAAAAGTGTATTCCCAATTTTGTGTGAAATTACAGCCTATGGGTTCCTATACTTCCTGTACACTTGGATCATCACTCAGAACTAGTAGTTATTTATTTTTTTACAAATGTGGTTAAATATGCAACTGGAATTCTTTTTTGTCCCATGAAATTTGTGTTCCTTCTTTACTGAATATTCTTCTGGAAATATATATATATATATATATATATATATATATATATATATATATATAAAAATATATATATATATATATGTATATATATGTATACACACACACACACACACACATGTATTTACATACAGAGTAGAGGTTAAAAAACCTAAGATTTGAAAACATTTCTCAGTATTTGATTGAAATGTTTAGTATCAATTGTTGAGTTTAGCTGTTTCCCATTAAATTGTTAATTTGTATTTCATCGTCATTATTGAAAAGAAAATTAAAAAGATTCCATGAAAGCCTTTATTCCTACTCCAATATTTAATATAGGTGTTTTGAATAAGATGTTCCAGAAGAAACAATTAAAATGCTTAAATAATCCAATATTAGAAAAGAAATCGAACAAGCTATCAATGAACTTCATTAGAAAAATGCCCAGAACTAGATCGATTCACAAATCAATATCACCAAATATTTAAAGAATGAGATGTTGATAAAGCAATTGGGCATTTATTGAGAATAATTGAAAAAAATATATGGGATCTGCTAATTAGATTGATTTCAAAACAGTGTTACCATCTTCACTTGAATGAAAAGTAGTTAAATATTTTATGCTATATCATTTAGCAATCATTTTGAAATTGCTTTGTAATATTTTATCATAGATATAATCAATTATATCATTATAAATATGGTGCAATTGTTAGTTGTTTGCTGTCCTTCATTTTTGAAGAGGAGCAAAATGACATCACTGTAAGAGCATGTCTGTCTGTCTGATCAGCTCAATAGAATGCTAGACCACAGGTTAGGCACAAATAGAACATGTGAAAATTTAGGGTGGATTCTATAAAATTGTGTTTCTTTTGATAAAAATGATAAAAAATAGTAAAATAGAAAAAATAGAGGAAAAGGCAGAATAATGGAGACAAAATTCTAGAGAACTAGAGAATAAAATAATAGAGAAAAATGGTAAAGTAAAACATCAATAAAGATATCTAAATCTTCTATTTATATCTATATTATCTACATTTCTATCCATATCTATATCTAACTATCATATTTAAAAAAACTCAGTAACATTTTTTTAGGTTTTTGCAAGGCAAATGGGCTTAAGTGGCTTGCCCAAGGCCACACAGCTAGGTAATTATTAAGTGTCTGAGACTGGATTTGAACCCAGGTACTCCTGACTCCAAGGCTGGTGCTTTATCCACTACACCACCTAGCCGCCCCAGTAACATTTGTTAAGTCAATATAATGTAGGACTGATTTGTGGAATCATTAAAGAGTTTCTAACAGCTTTTAATGAACCTAAAATACCAGAATATCATGACTAATAGGTAATGTTCAAGATTACCTCATGGTGCTTTTCAGTGTCTTAAATGTAGTTAATAGATATAAAAATTCATTTTTTTTGTGAAAGGTTTTTTAATCTAACCCATCATTAGTCTTTCTCATCTATTAATTTTAAAGAATTGAATGACGTTTTAATGGATGTGAAAAGGGAGTTTGCCAAAATACATTTGTTCCACTCATCTTATTCTCAACCTTATAATAATGCTTGGTCTGCAACCTAGAGGAATAGAGTGGGCTGATTGCCTCAGTTTCTTATTTGCAAAATGAGTAGGAGAAGGAAATGGTAAACCATTCCAGTATCTGCCAAAGAACCCCCCAAATGAGGCCAGAAAGAGTTAGACTGAAATGACTCAACAAGAATCAGAAATTTATTGAATATATTTTCTATAGGATCAATGGGAATATCAGTATAGTGACTTCAGTGGCTAATGCAAATGATGTCTACCATGGTTAGTTCGTTGTGTTACTGTTTAAAATAAAACTTAAGGCTTAAGGAAATTAAGATAACTTGTCCAAGAACACATGGATAACTAAAATTCAGAAACAGCAATTGAATTCAAGTGCTCTGATTCCAGAAGCAGAATTTCCTTTGGCTATAACATTCTGTTTAAAGGGGATAAGATAAAAGGGGATAAGAATCATTAAAGAATATCTGGAGCAGAATGGTGCCAAAGAACAATATTACATGATCTATAAAATTGCCTATGGCTGACCCTACTGCCAAGAATGAAGTGGGGAGGATCAGTTGCCTATACACTGGTCAAATTTACTCCAAAGATAAGATGTTTTATTCACTTAAAAGTAAGCATATATTTTCTCCAGTTATAGCAAATTATATTTTTAATTTTTATGTTCTGAAAAAAATAAGAACAGGATGTCTTGCCTTATTTATCTCTACTTTTCCTTACGCAAGAGAGTGATAACCTTCCACATTTAAAAAGGAAAAAATCATGGGATTTGGTATTTTTATATCTCTAAGTTACAAAGCTGGAACTTACTTTTCTTTTTCACCTACGGATGACTTTCTTGTTCTGAAAACATCTTGTTTACATTTCTTGTGTCTACTCAAGGCCACAGTGGGCTTGATGAAAAGTATAGTTCAAATTACTGAGGTCATAATATAGATTATTTAAAGAACACTTTTTTTTCCTGCCTTTCTCTGAGAACCTCTATAATTTGACCCCTACTAAAAAGCATCCTTTATAAAAAAAATCAGTATAGCCTTGAATTTGAACAAAGACTTTGAAATATAAATATATAGGAGTCACGACAACAGAATCTAGCTAAGAGCAGAGGGTGTATCCTTAATTTTACAGTACATGAGGGTAAGTGCTAAATATGGCTTTTACAGTCTTATTTATTTTTTTGTCATCTGCTTGAATTCAAGATTGGAATTAAGTTTAGCATGGAAAGGAAGAAAAATTTGGATTATCAAGTTTTGCACATGTTTTCCATATTTTGAACAGTACAAAAGAATTAGAATTTTTAGAGGTGAAAGAGTCTGCAAGAGACTTCAGAGATCATGAAGTTTAATTCATCACCCTTATTTTACATGTTGAACCTGGGCCTCTGTATCAGCACCCTCTCTACTGTGGTATTGAGTGTCTTGCCTTTAAAACCCTCCTGGACATGGATTATGTGGTGTCAGAGGAGTTAAGGAAATCTAGGATATGATCATTTTAATTTCATTACTTTCCATTAAATTTAACAAGCATTTATTAAACATCTATTATGTACCATCTGCTGTGCTAGAAACTAAAGATTCAAAGATAAAAATGAAAGAATTCCCAGTCTCAAACTTAGTACAGTGACACTTATCTGGTGTTTAATAAACATTGATCAATTGATTATTGTTATAAAGAGCTCCTATTCATATACTTGGAACTGAGTTGGGTTAGAGAGGAGTAATGTTAGAAGGGAAAAGGCATATGAAGGTTTGGTGAGTAAGGAATTCTTTATCTTGATGGAAATTGATTAACTAACTTATCTGATTACTAGATCCAAATAACAAATCAGAATTGAAATTCTATTTTGACTTCATAGAGTCATAGAAGCTTAGAAGTGGAATAAACCTCAGGGGTCATTTTGTAGAACTCCAAAACACACCATAAATATGACTTAAAACATGCTCAATAAATGATAATGTCACTTTAATTTTAAGTCTACCAATGAGAAAGAATTCATAAGCAACTCATTCTACTTTGGGACAACTCTAATTTATATAAAAGAATTCTTTATTTTTGAGCCAAAAACTGTTCATTTGTGACTTTCCCAACTGGTCCTTCTTCTGTTCCTCAAGGCAAAGAAGATCAATTCTAATCCCATTTTCAAATGAAGTTCCTTAAAATATTTTCATGATTCATTTACACATAAGTCTTTTATGGAATAAATGTTATGTAAAAGAGTATAATGTGTAGTAAATTTAAAGCCATTCTGGAGACATATTACAAAGGACTTTGAATGCCAAATAGAAAATTTTGTATTTTATTCTAGAATTGCTCATTATTTAGACACCAGAACTTTGTGAACCAGGCAGTGACATGGTCAGCTTACACTTTTTGTTTTGTTTTGTTTTAGGTTTTTACAAGGCAATAGGATTAAGTGACTTGACCAAGGTCACACAGCTAGGTAATTTATTTTTTAGGTTTTTACGAGGCAATGAGGTTAAAGTGTCTTGCCCAAGGCCACACGGCTAGGTTATTAAATGTCTGAGACTGGATTTGAACCCAGGTACTCCTGACTCCAGGGCCGGTGCTTTATCCACTGCGCCACCTAGCCACCCCGCAGATAGGTAATTAACATGTGTCTGAGGTCATATTTGAATTCGGGATCTTCTGACTCTAGGGTCTGTGCTCTATTCACTGTGCCACCTAGCTGCCGCTAGCTTGTACTTTAGGGTTGCTTTTGTGGTGGTTTTGTGAAGGATGAAATGCAGAGAGAAAAAGTTGGATGAAGATAGAACAATTAGGGGGCATAGCAATTCTGTTATATTTGGACTTGGAGTCAGAAAGTTCTGGGTTAAAATCCAACAACAAACAATTACTAGTAATATGATTCATTGTAGATCATTCAACCACTCTGTTCTTCAGTTTCCTAGTTTGTAAAATGTGGAGGTAAGACATGTGGTTTTAAATCATAGCTAAATCTATGATTCCATGGTTTTCCATATAAAACGGCAGAAGTTGAAGCTAGAAGTGATGAAGACCTGAAGTAATAGATGACCATGTGAGTGGACAAAAAAATGAAAGAGATATTATGTGGTTAGAAGGGATAATTCTAGACAACTGATTGTATCTTATGCTAATTGCTAGCAGTCATTCACCATATTCATTCTGGAGAATAGATTTGCTATATTGATAGATATCTTAATGACTATTGTTATTGATAAATGGGGTAGATTCTAATGACCTACTATGTCATATATATGTGTATATATATATATATTGCTTGAGATGAGCTTCTATTATTTTCATTGAACATGTCATTTTCATAAGATAGGTATGGCATAGATAGGGACTATAAATCTTATTGATGAAAGAGCTGGATCCAATTTTAATACTTCATGATACATCTTATTTTGAATGTACAAGCTTGGGATTTGTTGAGATCTTTGAAAAAATGTATGAATCAAAGGCTTCCCCCATGGTGTATATGGATTTTGAAGTTCAATATTCCAAAAATGATAAATTCCAAATAAAGAATAGCTTTAGGGGAGCTAGGTGGCATAGTGGATAAAGCACCGGCCCTGGAGTCAGGAGTACCTGGGTTCAAATCAGGTCTCAGACACTTAATAATGACCTAGCTGTGTGGCCTTGGGCAAGCCACTTAACCCCTTTTGCCTTGCAAAACAAACGAACTAAAAAAAAAAGAAGAATAGCTTTAATAAATCTTGACTTGTGAAGGAAAGGACAGGGAAATTTATATACTAATTCCTGTCCTAAGTACTTTTTACAAATATTATCTCATTTGATTCCCACAACATCCCCATTTTTGTTGTACAGTTGTTTTTCAATTGTGTCTGTCCATATTGGGGGTGTTCTTGGCAAGATACTGGAGTTGGTTTGCCATTTCCTCTCCAACTCATTGACCGATGAGGAAACTGAGACAAACAATGTTAAATGACTTGCCCAGATTAATACAACTAGAAAGTATCTGAGGTTGAATTTGAACTCAGGAAAATGACACTCAGGAAGATAAGTCAGAAAAACTGTAGACCTGACACTATAATGTACCACCTAGCTGCCTTACATGATATTATTATTCCTATTTTATAGTTAAAGAAATTGAGACAGACATAGGTTTAATGATTTTTCCCAGGGTAATACAGCTAGTAAGTGTTTGAGAAGGAATTCAAAATCATATCTTTCTAATGTCAGGTCCAGTGTTTTAACCCTTGTGCTAATAATTGCTCATATAACTTATCGCTCTCCTACTCTTTCTTGGATAGTCACTATGGACTCTCCTCCACTCCACACCCTCATAGTTCCAATTATCACCATTATTTAGATGAAAATGGAATAGATCATCTGTCAATACTTCTTAACAATCTTACAAGCCACTACTCTTCCTCCTCTATGGTACTTTATAGCCTAGATTCCTTTTCATTCCTCAATTGTGTGCTATTTTCTTTAAGCTATAATCACTTTGTATAATCCATTTGAAATGTCTCCTCCTATCTCTACGCGATGATATTCTATGTATCCTTTATTAACCAGGTTAATGAGGACTTCTACATAATCTTTCCATAAGAGTCCTTGATGAAAAATGATTGTTCCTTTATCTGATATCATGGCACTTTAAACTTTTATGTACTAATCACATTTAAAATTGTATTCTATTTATCCCTGGTGTGGATGTTTTCTCTTTTTTTCTTTTAGATTGTAGGTTCCTTAATGACAATCTTTTTTTTTTTTATTACTTCTGTCTCTCCTCTAGCACTTACAGTGCAATAGTGGAAAAAGTAAGAACACACACACACACACACACACACACACACAAAAAAAAAAACCACACAGAACAGCAAAAAACTTAGAGAGACAGAAGGCAGGCAGATTATTAAACAAAGGAACAGGATGGTAGCTGAATGGGAAGAATGAGAGCACATGATTTGTAATTTGCTGCCCTTAAACCTTCAGATTGTTTGGTTGCCTGACTGTGACTAATGCAGTTTATCATCTGAGGTATAGTTAAGTTAAAAAGAGTTTTTCTGATTCTTGAAAGAAGGTGCATCCTCTAAAGAAAGTGTATCACAAGTCTGTGTGCTTTGTCCATGAATTAAATGTTCCTGTGATTTCTGGATCTTAAGATAGTGACTATTCTACCTTCAAACTGCTTTGCTTTTGTGAGAGTTTTAACTGGCAGAGATATTTAGTATGGCTGATAATTGTGGATGGATATTATAATTTTGTCTAGTATTTAAAATAAAATAATTATTACCAAGAAATCGTAGCTATATATTTTGATCAACTATAAAATATACATATAAGAGACTGTGGTTCATTAATCTAATTGACATATATTGGATGCCTCTTTGCCTGTGTTGAACACTGCTTAATCCATGAGAATCCTGGCAAAAGAAGTTTTAGAATTCTACCCATTCTAAACTCCATCCTTATACCTTTGTCACTGCCCTACTTATTCTATTCCTTTCCCCTTCCAAAGATAAGCAAAGGGGGAAAAACCATGTAAATTATGACATACATTTAAGAGAAATAACTGTTCTTTTCAAGGGTAGCCTGTCTTCAGCAACCAGACATCTTGGATTTGTTCAGTTGTGCCTTCATTTCCCAGAATCTTATTGGTTTTTGTTCTGAATCATAGTATGCCTCCTGCCTGAAGCAGCACAACCAGGCCACGGGAAATAGGCTTCCTTCCATTAGAGAGGGAGAGAAAGATATGAATTCAAAAGCCAAGGCAAAAATAGCAAAAGCAGAGGAACCTGGGCAACCAGCCAACCACAAAATATATGTCCACTAAGAACTAGCACTGCCAGTTTGTTTAGGTTAGAGTTAGGCTGTACAGCTTTGGGTACTGTTTGGCACATGAATTCTTTTGAAATTCATGAGGGAACACCTTTATTATTTCCCCCCACCTATCTGTCTGTCTGTCTGTCTTTGCCTCTGTCTCTGTTTCCTCTATCCACCACTGTTTGTCTGTGCTAATAATTGGAGAATACTAAAGAACCTCATAATAGGAGATAGCACCTAAGCCATCCTTCAAAGTTAGCTAGGGATTCTATTAGGTAGAATGAGGAGAAAATGTGTTTTTAGTATTTTGGATATTTGGGCAAAAATATAGTAGCTAAAAGTTAGAAGAGGGAGAATTGGGAATAGTTGTAGACTATTTTAGGCTGCATGAGAAGAGTAGTATGAAATACGAATACCAGATCATGGAGGGTTTTAAAATCCCAGTTGAAGATTTTATCCTGGAAACAGCAGAGAGCCATGGAAGATTTTTGCATAGGTTAAAGAGTGTTGGAGGGGAGGCAGGTAAAATAGTTAATCTGTTATATCAATTTGTCAACTATGTGAAGGATAAGACTCAAGAAGCAAAGACCCTTAAGTCCTATGTATTTCAATTCTAAATGTAATTATGTATAATCTCAACATGGTATCATGGAATGAGCCTTAGGCCAAAAAAAAAAATGAATTTAAGGTCCAAGTCCTAGTCTCACTGGATTTAGAGCTGGAAAGGTCCTTAAAGATGAGATAGTATACCTTTTCCTCATATTACATAGGAAGGAATTGGTTTCAGAGAGATTCAATCAACATGTGTTGTTCAATCATTTTAATCAAGTCTGAATCTTCTTTAATCCATTTGAGATTGTCTTGGCAGTTACTTTAATGTTTTGCAATTTTCTTCTGCAGCTCATTTTTCAGATAAAGGAATCAAGGCAAACAGGGTTAAGTCAAGTTAACTTCCCCAGTATCCTACAGCTATTCTCTTTTTGAGGTCACATCCTGAATCCAGACTCTGTGTTCTCTCCACTGTCACATAGTTGCCCATAGCAAGCAGTTATTAAACTAGTGCCTTGTTATATGTTAGTTTTTTGGTTAGGTACTGAGATTACAAAGATGAAAACAAACAAAAAACTCAAAGATAATCTTTCCCTATGGAAATCATATTCTTTTGGAAGAATCAGAATGGATATTTATAAATTTGTGCAAAATATATATGCAAACCAACAGTAAGATATTTTTTTCCCTTTGAGTTGTGAAGTCTCAAAGCAAAGGTGAGGCAATTAGCAAATTAGATAAATGCCACTTACTAGCTGTATGACTTCAAGTATCTTATCTAACTTCACCAAGAATTTTTCACAAAAAGTTTCTTATGTTTAGAGACTTGCTTTCCTTATTTGTAAAAAGTAGGATCATATTATATGCTCTTCCAAACTCAAAAGTTTTGAGAACAAAATGAGATAGAATGATATTGATTTATAGATTACAAAGCATTATAGAAATGCAAGCTAATTACAGAAATTATCTTTACAGAAAATACAAATAGAAAAAAATTTAAAATTTAAAAAATTCCCATGTTCTGAGGGTTGAGAGAAATTAAAATAATATATAGCAACAAATTTTCCTTTGACATATTTTAAATTATTGTAATTGTGACAAAGATGAAATCTCAAATAACTATTTATGCCATGGGGAATATGTGGCAGTGTATTTACATGGATGTTTTACATTGTATTATTAAGAAAAGCAATAAGTAGTGAATGAAGTATGAAGGCAATATCAATCTTATTACAGGGAGTGGATCAGGTGTTTTGCTGACATCATGTAAGGAGCTCTGAGGAAGGAAGTAAAATGAGGTTTCTTGGACTACTGTGCTATTTTTATTCAGATGGTGTTATGTTGGTTCTCCTTTTGTTTTTTCTTCCAAAGAGACTAATAACAATGAAAGAAAGAAAACTGCAATCAAATAATAGAAATAATTAAGTGAGGAAGCTTTTTATATCTTTCATATGCATAGTCCAGGATTTCTTTCCCTCTCTCATTCTCCCTTTCTCTCTTTGCTAAATCACATATTCTCTCTGACCTTTAGTTTCCTTTTAAGTTGCCTTCTAACTCTTCATTTATGAATCTATGATCAATGATTTGAACATATAATAGGTAAGATATATTTATACATATTCATATGATAATTTGTGCAACATACACAAAAATACATATGAATATCAACGTATTTCTGCATATATAGTCATGTTTGTTTCCACATATTTATGGTTATGTATATACTCATACATATATGAATTTATTTACAATGAAGTCTATATACATATAAAACTGCATGTATATATTATGATATATGCACATATACAGTCCACATATGTAACCATATGTTTAGTACATACAACACATACATGGGCAAATGTATAATCATATATGTGTGCATACAATTATGAAATTAGGATTAAGCTTTTTTCCCTCTATTTTATCATTCAGTGATCAGTCCCTATAGGCCAATCAGTCAGTCTCTGCAGGATATGATTGATAGATGACATTGCCCAAATCCTTATATTTAGAGTTCAAACAGTATCTAATTCAGATGAATTCCAGTCCCAAAGCATTAAATCCATGACATGACAGTTCTTCATTAGAATTTAGGCGAATCTATCTCATGAAAGTGAAAACACTGGAAAGATTTGAGTACAGATGGATTCCTTTGTCCAGGTGGTTGAAAGTGGTTGAACTCATGATCAAGTCACATTGTCAATCAGAAAACTTTTAGCACACCTCATCATTAATATGCCTACCCCTCATTAATTCTTCACCAAACTGCATTGATTTCTCTAGTCAGTGGTATTACCTTTCTAAAAAAAAATATTTAAGGCATTTGAAGTCTTCATTAGTTGTCATTGAGAGAAACCATTTGACCATCAATTTATTGATTATCACTTAGCTTAATTAATAAATTATTAATTGCCCAGAAATTCTATCTTACATTTTCCATTATATACAATATACATATATGCATATATTTATTATTATATGAGAGAGACAGAGAGTGAGGGAGGGAGGGAGGGAGGGAGGGAGAGAGAGAGAGAGAGAGAGAGAGAGAGAGAGAGAGAGAGAGAGAGAAGCCTTCTTAAGTTCCTAGCAAGACTTGAGTTCTACATTTCCTTTTCTAAGTGTGGTTCCTTTTGTATAACTACAGGGAAGCCCATTAAGCTGCTTCCATGATCCACTTGTGGGTGTTATCAGAGAACATTATTTAATTTCACATGGAAGGGGTTAGAAACAGTGGGGGACGGAGCAAAATCCGGTGGACTTTTTAGAGTAGGTGGACAACTTTCAGAGTCGGCAAAATACATTCGTGAGCTTTTTTGTTCTTCACAACAATATATCATTTTATGAAGGAGGAAACTGAGACTCAGAGAGAGCAAATGATTTTGTACAGTTTTGTAGCTGCAAAATGTAATTTGAACCAGATTTGCCTTGACTATGAGCCTCTGCTCATTCTAAGATACTTGTTAGGCTAATTTTGTTCCTATTTAAGAAGAGGGTTTGCAAGGTAGATATCTTCCTATTTGTATCTTAAAGCCATTTGAATTATATGCACTTTATTGAGTACAAAGTCTTTGGCTGGTAAAGGAATAAAAAAAGAAAAATACCTCTGAACTTACTCCCAAAAGCTCAGAGATCTTTCACACACTTTATATCTCCCATTTTCTCCTGGTCCTCTAAGTGTCATATTTTAAAGTGGGAAATAACACTTGATTGATTAAAAACAAGTTAAATTTTAAAAAAAATTTTTCTGGAGGAGGGTATAGGATGAAGAATTGGTTTCTATACAAAGATCTATTCATATTTTGTTCACTATTTTCTCACTCAGCCTCTTTTTATCCTATCCCTGTTACCTTAGCTTTTTCTCTTATCCTCATTCTTTATTTTATCCACCCCTCTAAAATTCCTTCACTTATTGTCTTTGGCCTCCTAATCTTATCATATGAACCCTTTTAAAAGTTTGTTCCCCATTCTATTCTCAGTTTTCTCACCTCTCTAGAAGCATACTTTTCTTTCTCTTCAACCCAGATGAAAGTAAGTTTCTAACCTTACTAGTGCCATAATGGCAAAGATTTTTAAATATTTTGTCAAGAGGTTTGGCATGCTCTACCAAGCTGGGAGGGTTTGGGTAATAACCTTGAGCAGGATTGAATCTACAATCCTAAAATGATGATGAAGATAGTTAACATCTACCTGTTTTCCTTTTGCAACATGGCTAATATAGGAATATACTTTGCATGATTTCACATTTATAATTGATATCAAATTGTTTCACTTTTCAAGGGGTAGGAAATGGAGTAAAAAATTTGAAACTCATTTTTTTACAAATAAATGGCAATTTTTATATGTAATTGGCAAATATTTACTGAAATAAACTATTATTGAAATATTTTTTGATAAGAGCACTGCCTGCAAAATTGAGAAGAAATTATTTTAAATCCAGACTCAGGCATTTGCTAGTTATTTGACCCCAGGTAACTCATTTAAATTCTGTTTGCCTCAGTTTCATTACCTGTAAAATGGAGATAATAATAATAATAATAATACCCATCTCACTGGGTTGTGGTCAAGATTAAATGAGATAATATTTGAGATGAGGTCACTAGTGACAAGATACTTGATGCAAAAATGCTTTCCTTTTCTCAGTGTTTGTTCTCTTTTCTTTCTAATTTTGATAACATTTGTTTGTAAAAAAACTTTGGATATTCATGTAAACAAAATTATCTAACTTCAAATAATCCTTTCTGTCTCTGGTTTGGTCATAAACACTTCCATTATTCATACATCTGATAGGAACATTTTTTTGTGTTCCCCTAATTTACTTATGATACCATCCTTTATGTCTAGATCATTTATACATTTTCACCTTGTTATATGGTGCGAGATATTGTTATATGCCTAATTTATTTCAGATTCTTCTTTTTACCAGAAATTTTTGACAAATGGTAAATTTTTACCTTAAAAACTTAGATCCTTTTGGTTATTAAATTTCTGTGACCAATAACTACTGTGATTGTATACCTAATAATTGTGTATACTGCTAAACCGCTCTTTTTTTTAAAACCAATTAATTAATTTTCATCCATATGCACATGCATATTTTTGTTACAAAATTTCCTTCCATCCTCCTTTCCCATCCCTCTCCCCTCAGCAGCAAACAGTCAGGTTAGCATTGTACATACATATTTTGGATAAATATATATATATATACATATTAGTCATTTTCAATATGAGGAATTAGTATTAAGGGAAAGAGATACATAAGAGATAATTTTTTATAATGTGTTCATCAGATTTTGAAGGGTGGATTTTTCTCTTTATTTATGTTTTTTGGTTTTGTTTTGTTTTATCTCCTTCCTCTGGATGGAGATAGCATTGTCCATAGCAAGTCTAATACAGTTGTCCTAGATCTCTGAACTGCTGGGAGGAGTTCCTTCAATTAAGGTTGATATCTCAGAATACTGTTGTAAATGTGCACATTGTTCTCTTGGTTCTGCTCCCTTCACTCAGCATCAGATCCTGTAAGTCATTCCTTGCTTCTCGAAAGTCTGACCATTTATGGTTTCTTATAAAGCAATAATATTCCATAGTGTTCATGTACCATAACTTGTTTAGCTATTCCCCAATTGATGATGGGTATCCTTTCAATTTCCAATTCTTTGCCACTTCATAAAGAGCTGCTATGAATATTTTGGAACAGGACTTTTCCCATTTTTTACAATTTCTTCTGGATATAGTCCTAGAATTGGAATTGCTGGGGGAATGAACAGTTTTATTGCTCTTTTGGCATAGATCCATATTGCTCTCCAGAAAGGTTACACCATTCACAGCTTCTCCAGAAAGGCATTGGTGTCCCAATCCCCCAAACCCTCTCCAGCACTGATCATCTTCCTATTTTCTCATCTATGCTAATCTAACAGGAGTGAGACAATACTTCATTGTTGTTTTAATTCTCAAATCAATAGTGATTTGGAGCATTTTAATATGATTATATATAGCTTTAATTTTTTCATTTGAAAACTATCTGTTCATTCTTTGACCATTTATCAATTAGGGAATGGCTTGTGATCTTATTAATTTGATGCAACTCCTTATATATTTTAGAAATGAGACCTTTATCAGAACTTCTGGTTATGAAGATTGTTTCCCAGCTATCTTCTTTCAATTATGGCAGTTTTGTTTTTATTAGTGCAAAGCCTTTTTAATTTAATATAGCCAAATCATTCATTTTGTAGTATATAATGTACTGTAATTCTTGTTTGGTCATAAATTTATCCCCTTCCTACAGATCTGATAGATGAGTATTTCTTAGTCTATTAATTTAACTATGATAAATTTTTATGTCTAAATCCTGTTTCCATGTTGACCTTAATTTGGCATGGGGTGTGAGATATGGATCAATGTCTAGTTTTTGCCATACTATTTTCCAGTTTTCCCAATAATTTTTTGTCAGATGGTGAGTTCTTATCCCAAACCTGATGTCTTTGGGTTTGTCAAATAGTAGATTGCTGTAGTCATTTACTGTGGTTTCTTTTGAACATATCCTCACCCACTGATCCATTACTCTATTTCTTAAACAGTACCAGACAGTTTTGATGACTGCAGCTCTATAGTATAGTTTTAGATCTGGTAGAGTTTTACATTTTTTTCATCCGTTCCCTTACTATTATTGATTTTTGTTGCTTCAGATGAATTTTGTTACAATTTTTCTAGCTTGGTAAAGTTGTTATTTGGTAGTTTGATTGGTATGACACTGAATAAGTAATTTAATTTGGGCAGAATTGTCATTTTTATTATATTAGCTTGACCTAACCACGAGTAATTGACATTTTTCCCAATTTTCAGATCTGACTTTGAGTGAAAAGAACTTTATAATTGTAATTATATAGTTTCTGGGTTTGTCTTGGGAGGAAGATTCCCAAGTATTTAATGTTGTCTATAGTTAACTAGTTATAATTATTGTCAACCAGAATTGATAACTTTTTTTCAGTTGAATGACTTCCTTTCTAATGCTATTTAATTTTAAGCATTGAAAAACAAAGCAATATTCTCAAAAGGGGGTGCATAGGTTTCACCAGACTTCTAAAAGTTTCCATATGAAAAGAGTTAAGAATCCTTATTTTAAACCATGTAAAAATGTTACTGGTACCCTGGTCAATAATTAAAGGTACTGTATTATACCTTTCTTGGTATTCTTAATATAAACAGAAGAAGAAAGTTTCAGGTAAATAAAATAATGGTTCATAGGTTCTCCTTTAAAGGAAAAAATTAGGAAGTTGACAGGATTGAATTTTTCCTATAATCAATACAATAAAATATTGTTTCATGGGACCATTATCTTACATTAAAACTCTATTTAAGTATTTACTTAAGAGAGCATCCTGAACTTATATTCCAAAGTCTATTGTAGAAAGTTATGTAGCATATAAAACAGTGCAGGGATACTTCACTGCAAAAAATAAATGAATATGGGGAAAATATCCCAAGAATAAGGAATAAAAGATGTCAAATTCTTCTAAATTCTACTGAATTCACATACCTACCTATCATAAATTATTTCTTCAAGAAAAATATCTGAAGGAATTCAACACAGCAAACACTGAATTACACAAAAATATAATTGATTATATTTTAACAGACATAAATCACTTGTTACTGATTTGAACACTATTTCTGAATGAACTGTCCATGTATAGTCAGACCACTGACTTATAAGAACAAAAATGAAATTTAGAAGGAAGTTAGAATAAAAGTAATAAATATTACGTGCAATTAAAACAATAAAAAGTGACATACTAAAAAATTTTGTTAGTAATCAAAATTGTAAATGAGTAGAAGAATGGCATAGATAGAAGATACCTTAATTTCAAACAAATATTCAACAAAATAAATTCATTTGAATGAAAAGGCGTACAAAACACGTACTAAGAACTTGTTATGTACAAAGTGCTGGAAAAAATAAATAGAAAAGAAAGACAATTGCTGTTCTCAAGGACTTCACATTCTAAAAGGAGAAACGACACATATGGAAGATTTCTGCTGCAAGTCAGATGGAAAAGTCCCATGGTCCTTAGGGTACAAAGGCAAAGCAGATGTTAATGCCACTTATTTAATGTTTCCATAATAAGGAGTCTGAGAGAGACTTAAAAGCACCTTAGCAAACATTTGATTTATTTGCCAAATATGAAGAAATGGCAGCTGAATAAAATAGTGATTTAAAACGTAACTCCATTTATAAAATCTTTCAGGGAAGGATGCTGATAGATTATTAGTGCATTATTTATCACATTTTTTAAATAAAGAGAAACTGTAAAACACTAAACACATTTTGAAGCAAGCTTAGTAAGAGGTCCAATTAAGAAAAGTTATTCCAAGAGCATTTAAAGATAAAGATAGAAAGAAGATAACAGAGCAAAAAATGGAAAAAGGAAAGCAAATTTTTTATAACAAAGTATTTTCACTATCATAGATTTTCATATAATAGTTCTAGATGCTTACAGAAGAGATAGTATTGTATTAGTAATAGGAAAGGTAGCTTGATCGGATTATGCTAGCCTTAAAACATTCTTAGTGGAGAGTACAGTTGTGGGGGATGGAGGGTTTGATTCCTCATGTATTTGAAGTAGGACAAAATGCCTGCTCCAAATATGGAAAAAAATCTTGAACTTTATTAAGCAAAAAAAAAAGGTGATGGAGGAATCAAAAACTATCAACCTAATATGACAATTTGTCTATCTATATACATTTTATGAGAATAATATAAATGTAAATTTTTCATTCTTTTGCTTGTATTAGGCAGTTTTCACAAATTGTAATTTGTAATCCATAGTAGCCCACATCTTTTTCATCTTAGAATTGACAGGTCATGTACACAATATTGAATATATTTATTGTTTATTTTATTAAAAGCTTTTGATTGACAGAGCAAAATATTACCTTAAAGGCTCTATTCCAACAATGAATTTCACATTTATTGAAAATAGTGTATTTATTGAAGGTATACACTGTTTGGCTCTAAATATACAATAACAGCAATAAAGGAAATACTTTTTTACCTTCTGAGTTTTTATGGTGTACTAATTGACTACAATATATCTATCCATAAATAAAATATAAGATAGTGAGTGAAAAGGCACAAAAAGGGAAGATCAGTTCAAGAGCTTCAAGGCTATTTAGGGCTGGAAAGTGCTAATAGCTTGAGGAATTGGGGAAAGCTTCACATGGTAAGGGGTATTTGAGGTGCATTTTGATGAAAAGATTTTTTTAATAATGCTGAATGGCAGAGAAGGAAAAGGGAGTACATTCTAGATATAGATTATGACTTGTGTAAATTAACAAAATCAGAGGAACTTGTGAGCATCAAACAGTCAAACTTGGCTTAAAATATAATATTTGAATGGGAGCAAAATTATTGTAATAAGTTGGTGATAGTTTGTGAAAAGCTCACTTGCTAATCTAATAGGTATTCAGAAGACACTGGGTTATTGAGCAAAGGGGTAACAGGTGTCAGTCCTAAATCATAGGAATATTAAAAGAGGGAAAAAGGAGGAGCTGATGGTATTGTCTATGTAAGTGTTGATGAGCATTGGATTTATGATAGTAGTCTTCTGTATGAAGAGAAGGGGATAGAAAAATCTAAGATATTACAATCTTGATACTGTAGTATCCCTGTTACTCAACTGCGAAATATTATCATTATAGTTGACTATTCTGTCTCCTCATATTTCTAAATATTCTACTCCCAAAATATGTGTTATTTCTCTCTTCTCTCTGATCAAACTTCCAGTATCTTATTTCAAGTCCTCACCACTACTCATTCTGGTGCCTTTATTAACCTCTCATTTCACTTCCCTAGGTTCAGTCTTTCTCCTTCCCAATTCCTTTTTTACAATGATGCTAAAAGTCATCTTCCTCATTCACAGTGCTGCTCATGTTGTTTTTCATTTGCAAAAGTGTCAGTTTCCTATTAACTCTAAGATAAACTCCTTGGTTAAATAATCCAGGACCACCATAAATTTTGCTCTAAAATAATTCTGAAACAACATTTCACACTGCTCCCTTTCATATGGTTCTCTTCAGGGGTTAGAAAACTATGGCTCTCAGCACAAACTTGGCCTGCCATCTCTTTTTTTGACCCAAGCAAATTAAAAATCTTTTTAAAGTTTATTGTATATAAATGAAAATACACGGCTTAGTTCCTAAGAAGTACAAGAATAGGCAGCAGGCTAGATTAGCTTTTTCGACTATTGTTTGCTGATCCCTGTCTTGGTCAAATTAGACTTCAAGTTATTACCAGTGTTGAAGTTGCCATTTTCTTCTTTCCCTTCCCACAATGCATTCTTTTCATCCCTCCATTTATAGAAATTTTATTTTTTCATCAAAGCACAAAAAAATGCCACCTCCTCCATGAAGAGTCCTGTGATTCCTCTAAGATGAAAATTTCTTCTCCCTTCTAATGTTTTCTTTTAACACTTGGATAAACCTTTTCCATTTCATCACAATCTACTCTGTATTATAGTTTTTAACATGTGTATACCCTGTTGTCCAGTCAAACTAACCTTATTATTCTTCATATAGAACATTGCTCATCTACTTTTCTGCTTTCATAATTTTTGTTCACAATACCTAGAATGCATTATCCTCATTTCATTCTCTTAGAATCCTCTTATTTCTTCTAAATTCAATTTAAGAACCATCTCCAGAATTAGGCTTTTCTTAATTTCTTCAACTACTAATGCTTCTTCACTAAAAATTACATTGCATTTATGCCATTTATTTTGCTTAGGCCTGTAAAGGGTATACCAAAAGTCTTAGTACAATTTGAAGTTTCAATTTATATTATGTCTCTCCCAATAATATGTAAGCACCTTAGGATCACAGCTTTACAGCTGAAAGAGAAGGCAAAGGCCATCACGAATCCAGTTCCCTAATTTTATACAGGAGTAAAGTGAAATAGAGTTTAAATGATTTTCTCAGGGTCCTCTTCTGATTATCTCTCCATGATTCTGTCCTTTGCAATACCTTGAGGACAGTGACCTTCAATGTTTTCCTCCATTCCTGCTTTTACCTTGCCCAATGCCTAAAACCTAGGAGGAAAAATAAAAGTAAGAATTTATTAGACATTAATTAAGAACCAGGCCCTGTGCTATATATATATACATTAACACCCTCCCCCTAAAAAAACCCCAACACTTATTTTAGAGGAATTTGCATTTTAATGAGGGAAGACAACTTGGAAAAGGGAAATGAAATGGTCTGGGTAAAGGTTTATAGCTACGTAATATAGAGGCATGGTTTTGAAGTCTGGAAATCAGGACTAGGATTGGGAGGGGAATGAAGACTGAATTTGACCACTCAAGAAAATGGAGATCCCAGGAAGTACTCACTAATGGAAGAAGAAAGTGGAATTTGCAGGAGGATATTGGAATCTGAAGAGACCATAGGGGTGTTGGATATTCCAGGGTAAGGAGATCTAAGAAAGTTCCAGAATGAATCAGAAGTGGTTTTGAAATGTGGAAATCAGAACAAATCATGAGGAGAATAGTGTTACTTAAAAAAATCTTGTTGATTGATTGACTGAAGTCCTAATTTTCTTATCATGTTAAAAATTCCTTGAAAGGCAAAGACTCTTGTCCTTTCTTTTTAACTTGGTATTTTGAGCTACCTATTTTGAGCACCTTACACTAGTATATACTTAATAAATGTTTGTCTACCTTTATTGAATTGCCAGAATAGCATCTGGTATTTTGTGCCTAAATACACTTCCAGAATCATTAGGTGAAGTACAATTGGTAACAAGCAGTAGTTTATGTTCATAGCAATATGCTAGCAAAAACCAGAAGTTAATACTATATGCATTCTGGCAAAGCTTTGTCAGGCCATCAGTTTCAATGGAAAGGAATTTCTTAACCCCATTAGACAATAAACTGACTGGTTTTTTCTTTTTTTGTCGAAATATAAAAGCCCAAGGAAAATTTGAAGTTTTTCTTTGATCATCAGACAGTCACCGCATCATAAATGATACATATTTTTCCTTACATGGGGTGACTGCAGGTATGTTATTTTGGTACCTGAAGAATTTTTATTCCATTTTTTACTTCTTTTACTTAGATACTTTTAAAGGTTATTCTTTGTTCCTTCTCATGACCATGAGTGTCATAAAATGTATGAAAATCTAGGAAGAAGGGTCCGCGTAAAACATTGAATAATCCTAGGAATATTAGCATTCTCAAACATATGGTTTAAATTAGAGTACCTCCTAATGAGTGATGACTTTTCTAGTATTTGTTGTAGCCTTATCAAGGGTGAATGGTTGCAAAGCTTATATAAGGTCATATTATACAAAGACATTTCCTTCAGCCAGAAGGTAAATTGATTTATTTCAGTAGGCAATGAATATTATATGGTTGAGGAATAATGAGTAGATCAATTTGTCTGGAGCTAAACTTCATGTAATGCAAGGGTTCTTACACTAAAATACATGAACCCTCAGGAGTTCTGTGAAACTGACCTTTTTTTTATATTTTTCAATTTCACTAATCTTTCATTTACTTTGTAATTAAATGCACTCCATTTTATTTATTTAAAATCAATATTTTTAAAAAGGTTCATAGGTTTCACAGATCGTCAGGTTTTTTTTTTAACTGTCCACAATCTAAAATTTCCACTAAAGAGGACTAGTAGGGAGCATTTTTGAAAAGTACATTTTATAGCTGCATTATTGCTACTTTATTCCTCTGACCCTTACTGGTAGATCTACTTAATGTCTTTTTTAAAAAATAAATCCTGCTCCATATTTTGAAACTAATCATGAACACAAAAAGTTTAGATAAAAGATTTTCTCAGTGGTTTTCAGGTTTCATCAGTCATCAAAGAATCATAGACTTAGAAATAGTACATCTTAGAGACCATTGAGTTCAAGTGCCTCAGTTTACATATTAGGACACTGAGACTGAGAAAGGGTAAGTGACTTCACCAATATCACACAGCATAGGTCTGAGACACAATTTGAATTCAAGTCTTTCTGACTGGGAGATCATCTCTTTTATCCACTGTATCTGGAGTTATTCTTACTGCCATTCTTACTTTGGTATTAAATTCATTTCTCAAGAGGGTGAATTCCTTGCCTTTGAAATATCTTTTTCTCTTGCTATGGATAGATTCCCCACTACTTACAACTGGCCATTTAGGGCTCTTGCTTTGTTCTTTATGCTGCCCATCAGGGGATTAATGCTTCACATCTTAGACTCCTCCTGACAGTTTGTCTCTGTCTCAATAGAACATTTGACAAGCTTTCTTTAAAGACTTCCAGTTCTGTGCTAAGTCTGGGAATATAAAGTAATACAAAAATAGGCTCTGATCTCAAGAAGCTCACAGTTTTATTGGGAAGACAACATGTAAATAAGTTCTTATGAGCAGAATATGTAAAGAACAAATTGGAGGTAATTTCACAAAATGTAGTCTTATTTTGCTGATTGACAGCATCTAAATTTATTTTTTAAAACATATATTACTTTCATCTTTTTACTGTAATGAAGAATTTTCATAGTCTTGAAGTTGGGAAGATGAGTTTGGGTCTACACTGAGAGCATTTACTCTTCATCAACATAGAAAGCACTTTGAGCAAAAATCTTTGGATGAAAGAGAAAGCTGCCAGATAACTTTGATTTCTTCTTCATCCCCCTTTCTCCAGTGTCCTTGTTTCCCTAGGTCCCGTGAGTTCTTCTCCAGAATAGTTTTAGTTTCATGTACCCAAGCTAATCCAGTTTGATCTATGGCATATGGTGTTCATATCCAAATAATCATCTTTCCCTGGTGTCATATTTCAAGTTTCTCTTTTTCTCATCTATATAATTCTAAAATAATTTGCCCTGTCTTTGTTTCTATGTTTAGCTAGCTTCTCTAGTCTAAAATCAATGAATTTGATTAAATCAGTGAGTAAAGTCATAAAGTATAAAGATTCTAATAATTAAATGGAATATTTTTTTTTACTTAATCTAATCTATTTGGTTAATTTTATTTCTAAAGTCTCACAAAAATGACATATGGCTCTATTAAGTTATACGTAGCCCCACAAATTCAACAATCTTCAATCTTTGGTTTTTGGTTAGTTTTACTAATTTACTATTGATTCAAATTAAAAAGCTCTAATTTTGCCTAACTAGTTCAGTGACTTTGACTAAATCAAACAAACAAGCCAGAAGTTGTTTTTTTCTGTTGTGGTTGTTGCTGCTGCTGCTTTTGTGGTTGTTCATCCCATTGCGTCAAAGACAGCCTCTTCTTTTGGACAGCTTCATTTGTCAAGAGGGTGGGTAAATTGGGGTGGCTAGGTGGTGCAGTGGATAAAGCACTGGCCCTGGAGTCAGGAGTACCTGGGTTCAATTCCCATCTCAGACACTTATTAATTACCTAGCTGTGTGGCCTTGGGCAAGCCACTTAACCCCATTTGCCTTGCAAAAAACCTAAAAAAAAAGAGGGTGGGTAAATAAAACCAAAAATGAACAGGACTTGAGAAGACAAAGAGGTATGAGAGAGAAGGGAATGGAGGGAATGAAAGCTACGGGAAAAAACTGGGGAGAAGGAGACTGTATTGAGGGTAGGAAGGTGGCAAGTGTGATGAAAATTGTGGAAATTGCCCAGGTCCCCATGTCAAAAAGGGTAGAAGAGAAATGTAAAAATTTTCAGGTATTTATATATCTATATCTATATATCTATCTATATACTTATACCTATATCTATCTATATCTATATCTAATCTATATCTATATCTATATCCATATCCACATCATATCTATATCTATATCTATTTATCTACATATAAATATATGTATATATGTATATATATATGTATATATCTGAATCTCTTCAGAGATAGGCCAGAGAAAAAGACTTCTATTGGGTATGTCCCTTCCTTGATAGAATCTGATAGACTTTTCAAACTGGAGGCTTAAAAATTAGACTATATGGCAGGGTATAATTTTCATCATTTTTCCATATACATATATATATATATATTAGCATATATTTATAGAATTTCAATTGTTTTAGAAGCTAGATACACAATGGCACAGTAGATAGAGAACAGGCCTCGGAAGTCTGAAAAACCTAGGTTCAAGTCTTCCCTCTGACCCTTAGTGGTTGTTTGATGCTAAGAAAGTCATTTGAATATCTTAATGTTTTACATAATTCTTTAAGTGTAAGTTGAAAAGGTACAGACTTGCATTGGAAGAAGGAGTTATCAATACTAATAAAATCACAAATTTAACCTCTTTCTCTGTCCCTTAAACAAAGAAAAAATATTTAAGTATAATTATGTTTTGCCACAGAAGAGATGAGCTCAGAAAGAATAAAACCAACTCCTTGGAAAGAAATTAAATTAGCAACAACCAGTGTAAATTGACAGGTTTGAATAGGGATGATTCCCTAAACTTAAGACTCTTTAGCCAGAGTATGAAAGAAAACACAAAGATATTAATCTGACTTGAAGAACCTAGACAATATACAACTATTGGGAGGTATTTGAGTTTAGAAGACAGCATCAGGCATGAGTTGTAAGTCTGCAGTTTGGTCAAAGTATAGGGGGGATAAAAGAACTTAATTCAGCTATTAGGAGTGATAATTACAATTAACTGAAAGTGCCTAAGATTTGACTTAATTAAAACTTTGGATTAATAGGTATGTTATTTTACAGAGTTGTCTTGGGAAGACAGAATGAAGAGGAGGGTAGAGTCAAGATGCATGGAGGCAGGAATTACTAGAAACTCTTTCCTAAAAAACTCCAAATGCCATAAGATTATGACTCTAACCAAATTCCTAAGTGATGGAAATTATAGAAAGATTGGATAAAACTATTTTCCAGACACACTGGAGCAAAGCAGCTCCAGCCTTCCAGGAACAGCCTGTGGGGTGCTTTGGTCCTTGGCAGTGCCTGAGCTCCTGGCACAGGAGTGGTTTCCAGATCTTTTGACCAGGTATTACCAGGGATGGCTCAGAGGATCTAAGGGAAAACTCTGCCTTGCCAGAGTAAGCAGGAGTCCAGGTCAGTGCAAAACTCAGGCAGCCCCATCCCAGGAACCTGAGGAGTCACTCAGCAACTGCTCCCAGAGAACTTAGCTCACAGATGGTAATGGGATTGAAAGAGACTTGAGAAGTCTCTGCTATCCCTGAGTCAGGACTCTGCTGCTTCACCCATACTGAGACCCTGGTCATAGTCTGGGTCCCCATGCTACCATAGAGGAATAGGAACCCTCCTCACAGCCCCAGGGCAGAGGGTGTGCTTGTGGTCATCCAGACCAGAGAACAGAAAAGAGAGAGGTCAGAGTGTCTCATAAGACCTTGAAGGAAATGAGGTCCTGATGTGAGGTCATCCCCAAAACACTCAACAGAATGTGAAGTATGCTACAACCAGATCATAGACTGGGGAAATAGGCAAACAACAGAAAAAAAAAAAGAATACGACCATGGGATATTACTTTGGTCCCATGGAAGTTCAAAATATGCACTCAGAAGATGACAAAGTCAAAGCTTCTGTATCCAAAACCTCCAATAAAAACAAATTGGTCTTATGCCAAGGAAGAGCTCAAAAAGACTTTGAAAAGCAAGTAAAGGTGGTAGAGGAAAAATTGGGCAGAGAAGTAATAGTGATTCAGGAAAATCATGAAAACCAAGTCAGCAGCTTGGTGAAGGAGAGACGAAAAATACTGAAGAAAGTAACTTGTTAAAAACCAGTTTAGGTCAAATGGAAAAAGCGGTCTAAAACGTCAATGAGGAGAAGAATGTCTTAAAAAGTAGAATTGTCTAGATGGAAAAGGAGAAACAAAATCTCTTTGAAGAAAATAACTCCCTGGAATTTAGAATAGAGCCAAGAGAAGTTGATTACTTTGTAAGAGATCAAGAAACAATAAAACAAAAGTGAAAGAATGAAAAACTAGAAGAGACTGGGAAATATCTTGCTGGAAAAACAACTGACCTGGAAACAGATCCAGAAGAGATAATTTAAAATTATTGAGCTACTTGATAGTCATGACCATAAAAAAAAGAGCCCAAACTTCATTTTTCAAGAAATAATCTCATAAAATTGCCCTGAGATCCTATAAGCAGAGGGTAAAAAAAATAGAAATTCAGGGAATCCATCAATAACCTCCTGGAAATGATCCCTTCCAAAAAACTCCCAGGAATATTATAGACAAATTCCAAAACTCTGATTCAGAGAGAAAATACTACAAGCAGCCAGAAGGAAACAATACAATCACTGTACCACCAAAGTCAGGATTACATAGGATTTAGCAGAGTCTACATTAAGGGCCTGTAGGACTTGGAGTATGATATTCTAGAAGTCAAAAGAACTTAGATTACAACCAAGAATCAACCATCCAGCAAAACTGAACATCCTCTTTCAGGGGCAAAGATGATCTTTCAATGAAATAGGGGAACTTTCAAACTTTCTTGTTGAAATGACCAGAGCTGATCAGAAAGTTTGATCTTCAAGTACAGGACTCAGGTGCAGCACTGAGAGGCTGAATAGGAAGGGAAAATTATAAGGGATTTGATGATGTTGAACTGTGTATATTTTTGCATGGGAAGATGATACTGATAACTCACATGAAACTTCTCATTTATAAAAGCAGTTAGAAGGAATTTATATAGAAAAGGCACAGAAGGGAACTGAATATAATGATGTGATATATTATAAAGATGGAGTCAATTGGGAGAAAAGGGAATATACTGGGAGAAAGGGAAAGGAAAGGTAGAATGGGCTCAGATATTTCATGTAAAAGAGTCAGGAAAAGCCTTTTTGCAATGAAGTGGAAGGGGAAAAGGTGAAAAGGCATGAGTGAGCCTTCATTCTCATGAGAAATGACTCAAAGAGGAAATAGCACACACTCAATAGGATGTAGAAATTTATCTTAACCCAGAGGGAAAAAGGAAAGGCAAGGGATGGGAGGGAAAGGGGGAAGGGAGATGTAGGTGATAGAAGAGAGGAAAGATCATAGTAGAGGGACAGGGTGATAGGAGAGAAAAAATTGAATAAATGGGAATGAGGAGGAATAGAATGGAGAAAAGTACAATTAACAATAGCAACTGTGGACAAAAAATTGTGAAGCAACTTTTCTGATGGACTTGTGATAAAGAATGCAACCCATCCTAGTGACAGAACTGATGGCATCTGAACACAGACTGAAGCTTACTTTTTATTTTCTTACTTTATTTCTCTTGAAGTTTCTATATCTTCTTGGGGGGAGGGGAGTTTATATTTACTTTCACAAATATTATTGTAGTAATGTAAAAATACAGAAATCATTAAAAAGTTGTCTTATAGTAAATCATTTTAAAATTATAAATCCATGAAAAAACTTTTAGTATAAATTCACTTTTGGAACTTAGGCAAAGATGCTTTTATGAACTATCTGATTAAGTTAACTACTACTACTACATATTGGTGGGGGTATTCTCTAATTATAGGAAAAATTATAAAAAATAACCTTGATAAGTATAGGAAAGAATCAAGAGTTTTGCTTTCACAAGAGTGAGAATGGGTATTGCCAGAATCCAACAGATGTCTATGAGGAAAATATATTACAAAACCCAGGATGTCTTGTCTTTGTGGAAACTCAAGAGATGCCAACCTGTTTGCAGGAAGGAGAGAGTTAAGGCAAAGGGAAAATGTTAAATAACTGCATAGATTGAATGGGAGTCTGTGCTATTGCCCCTTACACCTGGAGAAGGAAGTAGCTGTTCTTGATCATTAGTATAATGATCAAGGAGGGCAAGTGTATAGGGACCAAAGCATCAATTAAATTGTGGCCTCAGCCTATGTTGGCATGAAGGGGCAGGAACAAGGACTTTCAAAGTATATTTTGGTGTTTCCTGGTCCTTCTCCCCTTGAGAGAGGTGTACCATCTTGTTAAGATATCTTAATAAATGCATTTTAATCATTCTGGACTAAGTATACACGATCCATTTATAACCATTAGAAACTACCAACACAAAGTTGAAAATAGCATTAGAAGAAACTACTTATTTTGGGGATTATGCTCTATAAATTAGACACATGGAAATGTTAGACTTTTTGGTCAACATATTTCATTTTTCTAAATTTTTTCTTTAAATTTAAACTTTTCAAAAGAAAATAGTTATACAGTTCTTTCTAGGTACCAAAGAATTGCAATTTGAGGGAATGCTTATGAATTAAAGAATGGCTGAAAATGTGATGAAATGAAAGTGATGGGATATTATTGTTTTAGAAATAATGAAGGGAATGGTTTCAGAAAAACCTGAAAAGACTTATATGAGCAGATGCAAAGTGAAATTAACAGAGTCAGGAGAGCATTGAACATAGGACCAGCAATATAGTCATTATGATTGACTTTGAAATATTTAATTACTAAGAGAAATGCAATGATCCAAGTAAATTTTGAAAGACTCATGATGGAAAAATGTTAACTGTCACCAAAGAGAGAACTAATGAACTCTGAATGCAAATTAAACATGGAATTTTACTTTATTTTTCCTGTTTTTAAATGGCTAAACAATGGGCAAAAAAAGAAAAATATTTTGCTTGACTTCAGATATCATATTTCTTGTCTTCTCAAAGGGTGAAGGAGGAGAGAATTTGGAATGCAAAATTTAAAAAAAGATGAGTGTTAAGACAAAAGAAAGTATTCTGTAAATGAAAAAAATAATATAAACCTGAGCTACTATTTCAAGGGTTTTGAGAAAATCTTTGTGAACTTTAAAGCATGTAAAATGCAAGCTTTTATAATTAGACTAGTTAAATAGATGCCATTTCATAAGTTTTTCCTCCTTAAATTTATGAACTGTGGCAGAGAAAAATAGTTGAACTATTGAAAAGCAAGTGAAAATTACAAAAGTATTGAGTGTTGAAATTGAACTAAGTTAGTTGAAGGTTATGTTTAATTAAAAGCATCCAGATGGTGTTGCTGAGGTGTTATTTTTACTCATCACAAAACTGTCTACCTAATGACTTAGTTTCACTTTTAACACAATAACACAACAAACATTATTGAATCATTTTTTATTAGTGCCATCACAATAAGCAGAACTTGTCAACTCTAGTGCCCAAAAGAATTTAATATATATATATATATGTGTTTGAAGGACTGCAAACTGTGGTGCTCTGCAGATTGAAATGTGAATATGAATATGTTTTTCTATGAATACATATGCCATTTTACAAGGAATGTCATTTATGTTATGAGAGAAAGGAATTGCAACAAAATTGTCATTTGATTTTGAGGTTAATTCAGTTGAGATGAAACTGATGACTTGCAAATGTTTTCAGTGAATAAGCTATCATAATTGATTTAGTCAGTAAAACCATATGGAGCTTATGCTAAAAAGTGATATAGGTAGGATATATGGGCAGAGTTAAGAAAAGTTTAGTTAAATTAATAGAAGAAAGATACATGACTGATTATCAAGAGATCTCACTAATCTCATTAACCTTTTCATACACACATACACACACACACACACACACACACACACACATACACCTAACCATTCAGGCTTCCACACAAATACAAGGGTTCCACTATTACCAAAATGAATATTGCCTTAAATGAATAGTGACAATTTTTGTTTGCTTCTAAATAAATGCTGTAGTTTTATAGCTTTCTGATAATGCTCACATAGAAGGGAGTCAGAAATACTTGGGTTCAATTTTATCCTGTGACACTGACTTCATGATGCTAAGCAAGTCCCTTAATATTTCAATTTCTCAAGTAATTATTTAAGGATTTAAGTTGCATAGCTGTAAGTTTCTCATCTGCTTTGAGAGAAATTTCTTCACATGGATTTTGATTGGTGAACATTCATTGTATTTGCGCAGTCTCAGGCCTACTGTACCACTTCCTAGTCATCTCCATGTTAAGATACCATTTGTATTACTTCCCTCTTTATTGTATAGTTCTAGTTTTTGGCATAATAAATCAATTCAACATTATGATTTGTGGATAGATCTTATCATTCATTTTTCTTGTCTCCAATTACAATTCCCTCAGATCTCTCTCTCTGTTAAAAACACTTCTCCCTGGCCACCACTTCTCTAACTGTGTTGTCTTCTATAGAATGTATGTTTTCTAGCTTATGTTAATATCCTTAGAAGATCTGGTTCATAATAACTGTTGAATAATGCTTTTTTAATTAATTCATTCAATCATAGAAAGATAATACTATGAAGCATTGTGTTTTCTAACTTGCCATTATTTTGGTTATCTGTGCATTTTTTCCGTTTTTATTTCTAATGCAATTGTTAAGTTAATGATTGTTATACTAAATTCCCTTTTTTAACAAATAAATTATTAAGAGCTATTTATTGGGGTGGCTAGGTGGCATAATGTTTAGAGCACTAGCCCTAAAGTTGGGAGGACCTGAGTTCAAATTCATAGCTGTGTGACCTTGGGCAAGTCAATCCCATTGCCTTGTACAGACAAAAAGAAAGAGCCATCTTTTTCATATATGAGACTATTCCATTTAATGAACTTAATGTCATAAATAAAATAATTTAACTCTAATGTTGGTAAACTTTATTTTATTAATAATTCACAAATGGAAATATGTAACATGCATTTCTATATATGAATATTAACTATGTGTTGAATATGTTAGCTTTATTAACTAAATGATATGGCAAACCTATTGAAGTTCTGACTAAAGCTGAAAGATTCAACTTCAGTTATATTAAACATTGATGAGGGAACTAATATTATGTTTTACTGAATAATGGTGATTTATAATTTTTGTACTGATAGTTTTACAATTTATTTGGAAAAATCTTTAGAATTGGACCAAAAGATCATAGTATTTAGAGGTGGAAGGGAAATTAGAACTCATCTTTTCTTTTCATTCATTCATCAGATGAGGAAGCTGAAGGTTAAATACCTTTATCAAGGTTATAGAATAATTATGAATTAAGATCTAAACAAGATTTTTAAGCTTAAATCCTCTGCATTCAAATTCCTTGCTTCTTTTTTGCTAACTTGATATAATAATCAGATAGTGATATTTGGTAAGTGTGCACTATGTACAGGGATCTACATGGGTTATAAAAAGAATAAAAAGAATCAGCAGTATCTTAACATTTTGAAAGAGTGCTGGCTTTAGATTCCTGAGGACCTGAGTATTAATTCTAGTTCTGTTTTTTTAAATCATCTGTGCAAACATAGAAAAATCCCTTAACTATTCTGAATATTTTCTAATCTCTATAAGGAGAGATTGGACTAGCTGGTCACAAAGTTCCTTTTCCCTTTAAATCCTCTGATCATTGATTTTTCCAAAGATTATAATTTAACATATGGGAAAAGGATGAAAAAGAGTTACTGTGTTATAAGCTACAGGAACATGAATTGTACAATTTTACTAAATAAACCGGAAAGTGGAATAGAATAAAGGATGAAGGAGATTGTTGCAGTGAGTTGAATGTCAGGAAGCAGACTCTTCTTCATATGATATTGTTGGTTCTTATAGGTCATCTTGTCCAGCTCTATTTCTAATACTCCCATCCTTTAAAGTCTGTGCTGGCATTCTATTCTATACCATCTGTCATTTGTCATAAACTTATTCTCAGAAACAAAATAAAAACTCAAATTCCACCCTTTCATTTTCTGTCCTCCCCCTTCACATTTTATAGCCAATGATTCAGAATCATTTAACAAGTGAATACTAGACTACTTAATGAAACAGATATGACTTTTTCTTTGTGAGGAAGGGTGGAATATTTAGTGAAGATTTATAAACACAAGGACATTCAAATTGTAGCCTCATATAAATGCAGGATCATGATAAGAGAAGATATGTTAGGAGGTATCTCAGAATCTATGTAGTTAAATCCCCCTTATTTTTACAGATAAGGAAACTGAATCTTAGTGAGTCTGTTTTCTGCTCAAGGTCACATAGGTGTTGACTGGACAGAATGAGGTTTGAAATTTGGGTCTTATGAATAAAAAATTCAATGCTTTTTCCTACTGTCCTTCTGATAAAGAATCCAAGAGATAGGCATAATGTGGCTCTAACTGTGACAGGCTATTTGACCAACCCAAAAGGATGAATTTTAAAAACACCTTCCTCTGGTCTTCTCTTTTTTTTAGCAATGCCATGGGATTAAGTGATTTGCCCAAAGTCACACAGCTAGGTGATTATTAAGTGTCTGATATCAGATTTGAACTCAGGTCCTTCTGACTTCAAGGCCAGGGCTCTATCCTCTGTGCCACCTAGCTGACCCTAAAAACACCTTCCAAAAGAATGTAGAAGACCTATGTACTATGTCCTAATTTTCTTCTCATTATTTTTGGTCCACTCATGTCATGGGTAATTATTTCCTTCTTGCTAGAGTTTCTATAACTGTATTCTCATCTCTTTGGAGGGGAAATAAATACTTGTGTATTTCATCTCTTCATCAGAATTGAGAGATATTAGATGCTTCTTGTTCAGTTTTTGTCTGACTTTTCATGAACCTTTTTGTTGTTTGCTTGGTAAAGAAACTGGAGTGGTTTGCCTCTCTTTCCTTTTAAGGACAAAGTCAGTACTGAATTGGGAATATTAAGGACTATTAAAAACAGAAATTTCCCCTTCAGGGTCTAGTCATTTGATCCATCATAATCTCTAAGATCTAGGACAATGACTGAAACTTTTAGTTGGAGGGGTAAGGAGTATATTCACGGTGTTGTATGTAACAAGGTGTTAATCAATAAAGAAAATACTGCCAACATTATATAGCTGTTAGATATGGGGAACAGAATGTATTTAAGAGATCCTGGCCTCAAGAGAGTGATTGCTTATTGAAAAAATATTCCAAGAAATCCTTAAGAATGAATGCCTGAAGCCCTAAGTGATTAGATAATAGGAATAACATGGGAGGATTCTGGAAAAAGGAGAAGCTGCTAAGTGAAGTCTAAATGAGGTATGTTGTTTGTTTGTTTGTTTGTTTTTAAGGTTGTAATTTGCAATTTTCTCTGGAGTCCCAGAACCTCAGTATATTTTTGAGAACTCTCAAAGACAAGAAATGATCTCCCAAGAGTAGAAAGCAACATTTTGCTCTAGATGCAGTATTCAGTCAAGCAGTAACACCAAACAACGCCTGCATTCTTGGCTTCTCTCTGCCTCATTTTGTATCCAGAAGAAGAGATTTTGATGAGAGACAGTTCCTCATTTCAAAGGTATAAGTCTTGGAGAATCTATTTTCTCTGGATCTTCTGAGAGGATAAAGGATGAATTTAAAAATATATATATATTCATGTATGCATTTATATATATATATATATATATATATATATATATATATATGTATACTACTATTTTGCCTTGCAACTTTAATCCAATTAATTGTAATAATTCAGTGGATGCCTCCTGTCTACTCAGATAGAGAAGTTCATATGGATTTTATATGACTTTTAAATATTCCTAGGAACCTGGGTAGACACAAGCCAAATGAAGCAAATTCTAATTTTTCAAAATACACCCGCATTGAATCAGAGTTAGCAAGGAGTCATTTTCCTTATTTCTCTTCATTTCATAAATGAAGGAATTGAGAGGTAAAGGAGGCAAAGTGACTTGTTCAACATTATGGATTTAGTCAGTGACAGAGCCAAGATGAAAACCCACATCATTTCATTCTAATCCAGGATATTTTCCAACAGATTGTGCATAATAGAGGTCGTACATTTATAGAACAATTTCAGTGCAAGAGGAGACCTTAGATTATCTAGTTCAACTATTCATCTTATAGATGAGAAAGATGAATTACAAAAAAAAGACTTAGTAAAGTTTTTGAGAGATGGTGTTTGTATTTCCTTACACCTAAATCTAGTGTTTTCTCCAATTTAATATTTTTTCCAAGTCCAATTATTTTTATTTTTAAACAATGTTTTAATTTAAGCAGTACTTACAAATTCTGGTACACTTCCTTTCTTTTCATTAGGACAAATATTGATGTGTGCTAAGATAGATGCACAGGTCTTTTTTACAACTGTGATCAAAATGGTATTATATTAGAGATATCGTTTCTCATTGCTTAAGACTTACTACCTTTCTTTAAGCTAACATGGATGGCTTCTAATTCTCTTATTTTTCAGATTGGTGACAAAAAGTCATTGGTGACATATGGCATGTGTCATAATTAGACCTTTGTGAATTAACAGATTTTTCTACAGTTTTCCTTTGTGTTTTTTTGCTGTTTTATTGTGTGTGTGTATTTTGTATTTTCCTATGTAATACCACTGCATTCTTTCCCATGGGCGGTCATCCTGACTTTTGTCTTTCTAGTGGGCTTCTATGATTTCAGAAGGGTGAAGTTAACAACTTCTGCCTCACTTAAATCCAACTCAGCCATATGTCAATACATCACCCCATGTTGTCATTAGTCATCTTGGTAAACAAAGAATGAACAACAGCAAGTTGTACTATAAGTAAAGCCTTATGTATAACTAAGTGAAAGTCTCTCTCTCTCCCTCTCAATATATATATATATATATATATATATATATATATATATATATATATATATATATATATATATATAATATGAGTAACTATATATACATATATAGCTACTCATATTATTTCTGGAAATTTATAAACAGCATTTGATTAAAAAAGATTTTGAATTAACTTGCTTCATTTTACCCACTTGAACTAACTTGCTACTCTCTGAGAAGCTTGACCCAGGGTGTGATGAAGCCAACTCTAACACGTTTAGCAGTGATTATTAAATTTTCAGTGAGCATTTATAGGTCAGAAATTGAAAAATATATACCAAAAATGATCATGTACTAGGGCACAAAAGCCAATGCAAAAATAAAATGCAATAAGGCAGAAATAATAAATAATAAATACACACTTCTCAGAACATGATGCAATAAGAATTACTTGTAATAAGTGATCATGGAAAGAACAAACCAAAAACTAATTGGAAACTAAATAACTTAATCTTAAATGGTGGATAGATCAAAAAGCAAATAATGGAAGTAATCAATAATTATATCCAAAAAATGATAATAATGTGATGTCATACCAAAATTTATGTCATGCAGCGAAGGCAGTTTTGAGGGGAAACTTATTATCTCTAAATGCCTATATGAATAAAATAAAGAAGAGATCAATGAATTGGATATGCAACTAAAAAAGCTAGAAAAAAAGAACAAATTAAAAGATTCCCCAATTAAATACCAAATTAAAAATTCTGAAAATCGAGGGAATGATTAATAAAATTGAAAGCAAGAACAGCATTGATCTCACAGATAAAACTAAGAGTTGGTTAGGAAAAAGCCAATAAAATAGACAAACTTTTGGTTAATCTGATTTTAAAAAAAAGAAAGAAGATAACTAAATTACCAGTGTCAAAAACAAAAATGGTAACTAACCATCAATGAGGAGAAAATTAAAGAGATAATTCAGAGCTACTTTGTCGAACTGTATGCCAATGAATTTGATAACCTGAGTGAAATGGATAAATATTTTCAAAAATACAAACTGCTCAGATTAAAAAAAGAGGAAATAAAAATACTTAAATCACCCAATTTCAGAAGAAGAAATTAAAGAAAACAACAATATACTCTCTAAGAAAAAGTCTCCAGTTCCAGATGAATTTACAAGTGAATTTTACCAAACACTTAAGGAAAATTTAATTCCTATTCTAAATAAACTATTTTAAAAAATAGAAGTTCTGCCAAAGTCCTTTTATGACAGCAAGATAGCACTGATACCCAAACCAGAAAGAACCAAAACAGGCAAAGAAAATTATAGACCAATCTCCCTAATGAATGTTAATGCAAAAATCTTAAATAAAATTTTATCAATAAGAAAAAAAGAAATTGGCAAATGCTACAGATTAGGGCTTAATATATTATTTTGTTGATTGTCTTACTTTAAGAAAGTAATGGAAAAATTTAAATAATGCATATTAAGCTTAAAATTATGTTCTTTATGCATTTTTTCTTTCCTAAAGTGTTTATTATTAAACATTTAGCTGCATATTGACTTTTCATTCCCCATGGCTCATAATATTAGTGCTGAGCTTGGTGTGAACATCATATGTGTTTTAGCCCTACTATACCTTAGAACACACAAACTTCAGTGATCCACCATCATCATAGACTAGAAGTGCTCACAGCTACACTTGGAAAATAACCAGATTAAAATGAAAAATTCTTAACTACATCAATGGAAGTTTTTCCTATGAAGGAAGTTTCAATATTAAAATATATTTATATTTAGTAATGCTACCTTTCAAATACAGTAAGGTTGCAGAGCAGTGCTTATCTACTTTGATAGAAGGAGTTTTGTTACCATGAATTCCCTATAATCAAAAAATTCTCATTTTTGTGCTTCTCTTATCTACAAATACCATGGTACAAATACCATGGTAATATTTTAAAAAGAAGTGGATAAAGCAGACATTATTAGTAATCCAGAAGGCAAAACTCATTTCACAAAAAGGGATTGTATTTTAATCTACTACTCATATTTGGTATTGTTATTGTTGTTCAGTGGTATTGTTTGTTTATTTTGAATGGTGGCGTATTACATATAATGAATGAAATAATTTTTTCCTATTTATTCCTTCCATAGGCTTTCTTTGATTTTTCCAACTAATCAATAACTGTCTTCATGTTATTTGGGATCTTTCAATTAATAGTGTTAATTCACTTATCATAAATTTAGCCACAACTGCTTCATGTATTCCAGACAGTGCAAATAACTAATGGAGAATATTATCTCAATCCTGGGGAACCTCCTCCATTCTGTTTCCTACAGCTTCATTGCATTTATATCCAAGTGAGTTGAAAGATGTTCCAAGAGTATTTTGAGTTTCTATGTCAATCACTTCTATTTCCTTCAAAAATATTTGTATAACATTTTTAAAATTTATATTTATTTTATTTTTGTACAATTGATGTTTTTTATACATTATTAAAAGACTTTTGTTTGAGTAAACATAATACCCGCTCCCCCCAAAATATAGACCCTCATGAACAATAAAGTTAAGGAAATAGGAAAAAATAAAAATAAAAATAATAATGACAATAATAGGAGCAGCTAAGTGGCACTGGCCCTGGAGTTAGGAGCACCCGAGCTCAAATCCAGCTCCAGACACCCAATAGTCACCCAGCTGTGCAACACTGGGCAAACCAACCAAATCCATCTGCCCCACAACCACCACCCCCCCAAAACAACAACAACAAACAACAATAATTAAGAATATGCTTTAATCTGTGTTCCAACACCACCAGCTCTGTGGCGGGTGGATCACATTCTTTAGGATAAGTCCATCACAAAAGCTACTTCCATAATTTTCCACTGTTGCCATTGCTGATTGCAACTCCCTCCATGCGTAATTCCCCACTGCCATAAACTATATGTTCTCTCTCTTTCACTCTGTCCCTCTTCTTAAATGTGCTCTATTGAAACTGAGTGGTACATCACTGGGGGGGCCAAGAGGCCCAAAGCCCAACTACCATTCCTAAGGCCCGGCAACCACCAGCTCTGTGGTCCCAGACAGGCCATCCAATCCCAGCCCCTTGAAAGAAGTAAAAAAGAAAATGACCACTCTCCCCAAAAGTCTACCCTCTCCTCCATCAATCACACCCCCATCCCCCATCCCTCTTCTCTCCTTTTTATTATAGATGTCTATACCCCATTGAGTATATATATAATATATATATATATATATATATATATATATATATATATATATGCTGTTTCCTCTCTGAGCCACCTCTGATGAGAGTGAAGGTTCCCTCATTCCCCATGCCTTTCCCCTTTCCATATTATTTCAATAGCTCATTGTAATAAAAGAATCTTATTATATGAAATATCTTAGCCTATTCTACCTCTCCTTTCTCTTAGTCCCATTACATTTCCCCTTTAGCCATTGATTCCATTTTTATAATATATTTTCAAACTCACCTCTCTCCTGTGCATCATCCATAAAGCTCCTTCTACCTGCTTTATTAAATGAGAAGTTTCCTAGGACTATTATCAGTATCATTTTTCTATGCCAGAGCACATGGAGTTCATCATCATTAAGTCCCTTATATATTACCCTTCTCCTCCACTCTCTATGTTTCACCCGAGTCCTATACCTGAAGATCAAACTTTCTGTTCAGTTCTAGCCATTCCAACAAGAATATTTGAAATTCCCTTGGTTCATTGAAAGTCCATCTTTTTCCTCTGGAAGAGGATATTCAATTTTGCTGGGTAATTGATTCTCAGGTTGTATTCTGAGCTCTTTTGCCTTCCAGAATATTATCTTCCAAGCCCTATGAGCCTTTAATGTAGTTGCTGCCAAATCCTGTGTGACTGTAGCTCCATGATATTTGAATTGTGTCCTTCTGGCTGCTTGTAATATTTTCTCGTTGACTTGAGAGTTCTGGAACTTGGCTGTAATATTCCTGGGGTTGGTTTTTTTTGGATTTCTTTCTAGGAGAGATTGGTGGATTCTCTCAATGTCTATTTTGCCCTCTGCTTCTAGGATATCTGGGCAATTTTCCTATAGGGATTCTTTAAAAATAAAGTCAAGGATCTTTTCCTGATCATGTCTTTCAGGTATCCCAATAATTTTTAAATTATCTTTCCTTAATTTGTTTTTCCAATCAGTTGTTTTTTCCATGAGATGTTTCACATTTTCTTCTAATTTTTTATTATTTTGGTTTTGAAGTTATTGTATCTTGACTTCTCGTAAAGCCAGCAGCTTCCTTTAGTTCCATTCTACTTCTGAAGGATTTGTTTTCATCAGAGAGCTTCCTCATCTCTTTTTCCATCTAGCCATTTCTGTTTGTTAAAGCATTCTTCTCCACAATAACTTTTTAAACTGTTTTATCCATTTGGCCTAAGCTGGTTTTTAACATGCTATTTTCTTCAGCATTTTTTTGGATCTCCTTGATTAAGCTGCTGACTTCTTTTTCATGTTTTTCCTGCATCTCTTTCATTTCTTTTCTCAATTTTTCTTCTATCTCCCTTACTTTATTTTCCAAATCTTTTGGAGCTCTGTCATAGCCTGGGTCCAATTTTTGTTTTTCTTGGAGTCTTTAGATGTAGGAGCTTGGACTTTCTCATCTTCTGACTGAGCATTTTAATCCTTCTTGGGATCATAGACAAAGTAATTCTCAATGATGTTCCTCATTTTTCTCTGTTTATTCATTTCCCCAGCCTGTGCCTGGGCTTGGGGTGCTTCCTGAGCTTTTGAGTATTATTGGGACACCCACACACACACAAGGATCTCAGTGTAGGAAGCTCTGTCCTCCCTCCTAGTATGTGAATGACCACAAGTGCACCCCTCTGTCACGGGGCTGAGGTGGGGGGGCTGATGTTCTATAGGGGGCCTAGACTGTGATCAGGATCTGAATGTGGTCAAAGCCCCAGAGTCCTGTTCCAGGAACAGAAGACAGACCTCAGAAGTCTCTCTCTACTCCCACCCCCCTACCTAGGCTGAGTACTCAAGGCTGAGTTGCGTGGGGGCTCCTGCTTACTGGATCTGCCTGCTTCCGGTTCCTGGATCTGTGCTGCTGTGGCCATGCTGCTCACTGAGTGCCCTGATGGCTGGTTTTCACACTCGATTGGGCAGAGGTTCCCTGCTGATCTTCCAAGTTGTGCCTGGTGCTCCCTTCGACGTAGGTCAGGAAACTGCCCCCGCTGCCATGAGCTGTATCTACCAATGCCTTGGAGCTGTCTCTGAAAGGCTGAAGTTCCTTCACTGGGGCAGGCTGCCCCTCTGTCCCTGTGGAGCTGAGCCTTTCTGTTATTTTCCAGTTTACTTTAGACTGGAGAACTGCTTCACAGAGTGCCTCTGTGGGTTCTGTCTCTCAAAAATTTAGTTAGAGTCCTTATTTTATAACTTTTGAGAGAGAACACCTAAGAGAGACTCTTTTCCAGTCAACATCTTGGCTCTGCCCCCCCATAACATTTTAAATGAGACCTAAGTCATAAATAAACTTGCTGTTTGCTATTAGTGACAGGGAATTCACCAGCTAATGGTTCTATTGATATGCAACAAAACATTGGGTTTTGCTGGTATGATTTTTTTTATTAATTTTTTTTTCAGGAGAGAAGAAGGGGAAGAAATAAAGATACTTTTAAAGTTCCTTAAAAATGATTGAATTCATCAAGTTATTACTTTAGTAAAATTGTTTGTCTTTATGCAAGATCAAAATGTTAGGCTTCACAGAAAATAATCTTCATTTTATGTTACCTTGACAAATATGATGGAATTAGAGAATTGGAAGGGATTTCCAAAAAAAAATGTCATCTAGACCAGGGGCAGGGCTTATAAGACCTGCAAAATAGTTTTTTCTGGTGCTGCCACAGCAACCACAGGAAGGACTCAAAATTCAATAAATCTAGGAGCTTTTTAGGGGGTGAATTAATTAAATTTTTGATCAAATAGATCAGACTAATTTTAAGTTGAAATTTTTGACTGGCCCATGAATGATGTTATAAATAATCAAATGAATACTGGAATAAAAATAGTTCCCTACATCTGTTCAAGACCAATCTTGGTTAAATAAGTATCATTTCTACAACATTTCAATAGATAGTCAAATATTGCATCTCAATTTCTGCCCCACTAAACACTCAGTGAAGAGGTACCAAGGCAGTTTATTCTACTTTTGGACAACTCTAGGTGGTGCAATAGATTTGGTCCCTGAACTCAAGTAAGAAAGGCTCATCTTGCTGCATTCCAATCCTACCTCACACTTGTATTAGCTGTGTAGCTAAGTCACTTAGCCCTGCTAAAACATTCCTCATCTGTTAAAAAAAAAAATTAAACTGAAGAAGGACATGAAAACTCACTCCAGTATCATTGTCAAGAAAATCCCAGATAAGTTACAAAAGTCAGATACAATTTAAAAATTACAGAACATTGAAAACACCACATTATATCTTTATAATCAGTTCCAAATCTGCTTCCTACATCTCCCCAATATTTCTTGTTCTCCTATCTAGGGACAAGTAGAACAAATCTGATGCTTCCACCCATGCTAACTCTTCAAAATCATGATAAATTATAAAATGTTTCCTCTCTCCTTCCTCCCCTGGTTTTGAATCCTTCCTTGTACAGGGTTGCCCTCCTCTGGACACGCTACAGTTTAATTCTACCATCTTAAATTGTGGCCTTGTAGATGTAGTGTGACCAATTCAGAATGCCACAGGATTGTAGTATTCTGGTAATAAAATACTGAAGGGAAAGAGCTGTAAGATCCTATGTTCGAGATTAAAATGACAGCAAACACCTTGCAGAAGTGTAAGATGTGAACAAAACCATCAAATTTTTAAAGATTAATCTGTTCATTATGAATCAATAATGAGATAGGATAATTATAAAAATTAATATAAATTTAGTATGCAATTAAAAAAGTGATCAGGCAAGGTATGGTTGCAGTATTACAGAAATTGCTATACTAGGGAATCCAAGGTGGAGGATCACTTTGTGTTTAGGAGTAGTAAACTTAGCTATTACAGTGTTTGCATTAAATATGATAACCCAGGGACTGGGGTGGTAGTGGTATCTGGCTCTCTATGGAGAACTAAATCAGTCTAGGACAGAATTGGAGCAGTTCAAAACCCCTGTGTTTTTAAGAAGTTAAATCCTGACTGGGAGAGACCAGTGAAGTTCTGGTTTGGAAAAAATAGAAAGACAGAGTTAAAAAAAAAAAATATATATATATATATATATATATATATATATATATGTATATATGATGTCTAGAATATGTAAGGTCATTTATTGGGTATTGTGTTGAATTCTTGGGGCAAAATTTAAGAAATTGACAAACTGAACAGTAAACAAAGCCTATCCAGTATTATGGGAAAAACTCAAATCCTAACAGCCAATAAGATAATCTGTGTTATCTTTAACAATTTATTTAGACTTTCTTGGTCTCTTTTTCCTAAGTAGTAAATCAACTGACCTTTAAAGTCTCCTCTAATTCTTATGCTAGGTGATTTAGGACACTATTAGAACTGGCCTATATTTTTCATCTCTTTTGATAATTTTAGATCTTGACACCATTATACAAATTGCTTAGTCATTCATTCCAGCTTTGCTATTCTATACATTATATAACATCTATGTCAAGGTTCAAAATGTCCAATTGCAAAGGGCCAAGGGGAGGTCCCTATGATACACCACTCTTTCCTCCAAGTTTACATTGAGCCATTAGAGACTGCCTTTTGGAGCAGTTTATTAAATCTAGCCTCAGATACTTATTTACTATGTGACACTGGGCAAGTTACTTAATTCTGTTTGCCTCAATTTTGCATCTGTAAAATAAGATGGAGAAGGCAATGGCAAACCACTTTATTTTATCCTTGCCAACAAAACCTCAGCTGGGGTCACACAGAGTCAGACACAATTGAAATATTCATCCAAATGTGTAAGAATTGTACTATTATCATGCCTATCTTTGTGTTGTGTGAAACCATATGATGAGAATCTTGGTGAAATGATTTGCTTTTGATTGATTTGAAGTTGTCTATGACATTCTTTTCATCCTGTTGTATGATTATTCCAGCCAAAAAAATGAAGTAATTCTACATGATGTGAAGGCATGTAGCCTTTGTAATCAACATTTCCTTTTTCCTCTTCTATATTTTCCCCAAATCATCTTCTTAATAATCTGATCTTGAGTTTTATAGGAATTGAATTTAACTTCACTGCCCTATACTCACTGTCAGACCTTCAAATTCTTGAAGAACAAAACAAAATCAAATCATTCGTATAACACCACAGATCTGCATCTCTCAGCAACTAATAGTTTTTAGGAGTTGTATAAGGATACTAAGAAGGTAAATGGTTTTCCAGGATATTAAGAAACAGGACCTGAACCTAGATCTTTCTGAAAACAGGACAACTCTTTATTCACTACACCCTGATGTCTCTCAAATTTGAATTACTATATAACTCTAAAAGACTGAAGCTTGAGTAAGTACTTTGATACTTTGCCCTTTTACACACTGGCAATACCATTCAGCATTCCTTTTCAATGGCACTGAGATAAGATGAAAAGCAATGTGTGTTTAAGGTCATGAGAAATTTGCAAGTAAAGAAAGATACTTCCTGGGAATAAAGAGAACTATGACTTTGCTCCCTATTCTACAGAATATTTTAAATCATTACTATGATGACATAATCACATGCTTTAAGGAATTCAACTGTAAAAAGATGTGAAGATACAGAAATGGAGCAGTGAGAACTATTGAGGTCGGTTGTTAAGATAGAAAAACTCATGTAAAATATGAATTTTTTTGGTACCTAGAGGCAAGGTCAAATCTACTGTAGTACACTTAACCAAAAGACGTTCTCAGCTTGCAGCCTATCGGCCATGACTGCATCTCTGTCAGATTTCTCATTGGATCCTACAGTTCCTGCTGCTACACTTTGTCAGTAGAATGACCTCTGGTTATTACGCTATGTTGTTTTCAGATCAGATAGCAGTGTGCACTCATTTTAAGTTTCTCTGCTATAGGGATGCATCAGAGGAAAACCGACTATATCTTGGCTCCTAATCAAAGCCCACTAACATTCTCATGTGGCGTGCTGTTTGGGACAATGTACAGATTTTTACAACACTGAAGGATGGCTTCATAGAGAATTTTCAAGATGTGAAAAGACAGAATGTAATGGAATTTCTAATGCTTTACCATTATATTATATATCATGAAAGTTGAAAATGAATATTTGGGTACTCAAATATATATATATATATAAAATTGTGTAATTGTCTCTACCATAACTTTTAATCCATAGTAAATATGGATTTCTTTGAGAAGTACCAGTGTAATAGTGGATAGATGCTTTTAGAGTCAGGAAAAGTGGGGTTCATATTTCTCTTTTTCATACCTATTAAGTCTATAAATTCTCATGGTACCAGGAAACACTTGAAAACTGTACATTGCAAAAAAGTTTCCAGTCTACATTTGGTAGAAGTTCTGCATTGGAAGCTTTTTTATTGATTAAAAGACACCAAGACTTTGCATTTATATAATGCTTTAGGTTTGTGAAATGCTTTACATATATTATCTAATGTTGGAACATTACTCTATATAGTTAGAATTATATACTATTTTAATATTATATAACCCATGCTATACAAAAATATATTTTACTTAGAGAGAAAGATAGACACAGAGACTGAGAGACAGAGAGAGAAAGAAAGATACAGGACAAAGAAAGAGCACTGTTGTTTTTTGTATATTCCAATGTAATCTTCGTCATACCTTTCTGCTTTGTTTATAATACTAGAAACATCACTTATGAGAATAAATAACTAAAATCCATTATTGAATGTATACTAATTATAAAACCTTGGGCAAATTACATTGATTTTCTGAGTCTTAATTTCCTTGTCATTGAAATAGTGATGTTAACCCTGATGGTCTATTTCAGAGGTGTGTTGTTTTGAAGATTAAATGAGATAATTGTTAAAGTACTTTGAAAGTCATAAAGTGCTCTTTAAGCACAATTTTATTAAATTAAATATTACATTTAAATTAAATAACAACAATAAACATAAAGATATCTTGTTTAATCTGCTTTCACTGCAAACTCCTTGTGAACCCATTTGGGATTCTCTTGTCTAAAATACTGGAGTTGTTTGTCATTTCTTTCTCCACCTTATTTTATAGATGAGGAATTGAAGCAAATAGGCTTATGTGACTTGCTAGTCATACAGCTAATAAATATTTGAAGCTAAGTCTGACTAAAGGACTGGCACCTTATCCACTGTGCCACCTAACTCACTTATCATTATAAATTATATCTGCTTAATATCTTTGTAGTATGTATGTGAAGCACTGAAAGTTATCTGGAAGTCATTTTAGAAGGCTTCTAGAATAACCTCTGTATCTAAAGGTTAGCAAATTGACACCAAGAGAAGAGAAGGTATCTATTTTAGGTCAAACATCAATTTCTCTAGTCAATAATGATTCAGAATCTTTTTTTATATGACTCTAAATTGTTTATAGTTCGTCATTGGAAAGTTGGCTGTTTATATCCTTTGACCATATATCAATTGATGAATGACTCATATTTTTAATAGATTTTAAAAATTTCTTTATATAATTGAGATATGAGACCTTTATCTGAGAATTTATAAAGTTTTCTCTATTTTTCTTTACTTATGATCTTGTTTTATTTATTAATTTAATGCAATTAAAATGATCCATTTTATACCTCACACTCTTATTTATAAATTATTTTCCTATCCATAATTTTGATAAGCAATATATTCTATGTTATAGTTCATGTGTCTATTTGGTCTTATGTTGGTAAATGACATAAGATCTTTTATATTCCCAGTTTCTGTCAGACTGCTTTTCAGTTTTCCCAATAATTTTTGCTAAATAATGAAGCCTTATCCCCACCAAAACTTAAGTCTCTACACTTGTCTGATTCGAAGTAATTTTTTGCTGTTGTAAATATCTACTCTATTCCATTCCATGATCTGCCTTTTTATTTCTTAGCCAATATCAGTTGTTTTGATAATTACTCTTTTTATAGAGTCTCTCTCTCTCTCTCTCTCTCTCTCTCTCTCTCTCTCTCTCTCTCCCCCTATGTTTATCTCTACATGTGATACAACTAAACCCCTCTTCTTTTATATTTTTCCATTAGTCTCTTTGATATTCTTTACTTTTTATTCTTCCAAATAAATTTGTAATTTTTTCTAATTTACTAAATTTTTTTTGTGATATAATTGGAATGGTATTTATATATATATATATATATATATATATATATATATATGCATTATTTTGGCCAAAATTGTCATTTTTATTATATTGACCTTGCCTACCTATAAACAATTAATATTTTCCAATTATTTAATTCTCCTTTTATTTGTATAAATTTCTAAAAAAATATTTCCTTACTATTTTGTTTATATAGTTCCTGATTTGTTTTGGCCATTGTATTCGCAGGAATTTTATACTGTTTAGAGTTTGTTAAAAAGAGTTTCTCTTATTGTCTATTCTTAAAGGACTTGGCTTATAATATATAGGAATGCTGATAAAATGTGATTTACTTTACATCCTGATATTTTACTAAAATTATTATTGTTTCACCTACCTTTTAATTGTCTTTAGGATTTTCCATTTATATCATCATTTTGTTTTCAAAAAGAGATAGTTTTCTTACCCTGTTCCCTATTCTGATTCCTTCTATTTATTTTTCTTTTTTATCTTATTTATTTATTTCTATCCATATGCACATGAATATTTTTAAGTTACAAAATTTACTCCCACCCTCCCTTTCCACTTCTTCAGTCAGGTTAGCATATATATATATATATATATATATATATATATATATATATATATATATATATATATATATTATACATATTTTTGCAGTTCATTTTCACTCATACCTTCTCCTTCCCTTTTATCAGTCCCTTCTTCCCTTATCTTCCCTTTCCCAGTCCCCCCTTCCCTGTAGATTAGGGTAGAATTTTAAACCCAAATAGGAATGTATCTTTTTCCTTCTCTGGGCTAAATCTATTGAATAGAATTTATCCAGCATTCCCATTCTCCCTTCTTTCCCTCTAAAATTATAAATTTTTGTGTCTCTTCATTTGGTGTTATTTATTATTCTAGTACTATTTATCAGGTATCATCAATCACAGTTTGATTATTTTATTGCTTGATAAGCTCATATTGTTATCAAGTTATCATAAGAGATTGTTTTTTGATTGCTTGATAAGCAGCATTGCCTCAAATTACATCCAATTACGATTATAGTCATTTTTTTTTACCTTACACCCTTTTCAAGCATCTTTCAGGTACACATAATCCTCCTCATGAGCCAAAGTATTATCGAAGCCATATCATTTCAGAACTATTTATGCCCCTACCGCCAGACCCATTATTTCCCATAATTTACCCCTTCTCCCCCCACCTCCACACCCAGGGTACTTAATCCCTTGTTAAGTGCAGCATTTAAGCCTATTTTCTCTCATAGTCTCCTCCCTCCATCCAGAATACTTAACCCCTTTTTAAGTGAAGCACAGTTTAAGTCAAACCCTGATCTAATAAATTGCAAGAATCTTAAAGATCTCTAAATACTGGGAGACTCTGGAGTTCTCACCTGAGAACCTTACAGATGATTGTAAATTACAGAAGCAATGATTTAGGACACCCAATTTATGATGTCTTCATCAGACAAAGTGTTAAGCACCATGTGATTAAAGTAATTCAAAAGATAAAGAAACACAAGTATCAAGTTAACAGCAATGATTTTCTTCAGGGCTTTTTGTCATTTTAAACCTCTTCAATGGAGACTATACCCATATCCTTTAAGTCCATTCTCTTCAATTATATTTGACCTTTAATTATCCTAAAGATATCCTAAAGAATTAGAGGTATTATATCTTCCCTTTTAGAATTGTATTCAATTTAATGGTATTGCCCAACATTTGTGTTGTATTATTTTTTTTCCTTCCCCTTTTCATTTGTCTATTAATATAATTCTTGAGTTGTATTTGATGATTAAATTCTCTGTTCAGGTCTGTCTTTGTATCAGGAAATTCTGGAAGTCCTCTATTTTGTTGAACATCCATCTTTTTCCCTGATAGTATATGCTGAATTTTGCAGAGTAGTACATTCTGTGTTGTAATCCCAGGTCCTTTGCAATCTGATATATAGTATTCCATGTCTTCCTAACCTTTAATGTTGAGGATGATAGGACCTGTGTGAGTCAGATTGTGTTTCCTCTGTATTTTAATTGTTTTCTTTTTGCTTCTTGCAATATTCTCTCCTTTATTTGAGAATTCTGGAATTTGGCTGTAACAGCTCTTGGAATTTTTATCCTGGGGTCTCTTTTTGGAGAATTTCTGTGCATTATTTCAATTGTTATATTGTTTTCTTGTTTTAGTAGATCTGGACTGTTTTCTCTTCCTGCATGATGTTCATCAAGTTCATTTTTTGATCCAGGGTTTCTGGTAGTCTGATGATTTGTAGACTGTCTCTTCTGGATCTGTTTTCCAGGTCATTCATTTCCCCTAAAAAGTACTTTACATGTTCTTCAATGTTTTTAGCCTTTGCATTTTATTTGACAGAATCTTATAGTCTTATAGATTTACTGGTTTCTAATTTGTTCAATACTAATTTTTAGCATTTTATTTTCTTCCATTAGCTTTTGTGTTTCCTTTTTCAGCTATTTACTTTTACTTTTAAAAGAATTGATTTCTTTGATCAATTTTTCATAATTTTCCTGCATGACTCCCATTTCCTTTATCAGTTTTTCTTTTTAATCTCTTCTTTTGTTTTTAAATTCTTTTTTAAGCTCTTATATTTCAGTCCAACTTATAGACTGTTTTGATACTTCCCCCGTGAGTGATTTTTCACTAGTTTCTCCTTCTGACATGGCATTGTTATCATCTTTGTCTGCAAAGTAGTTTTCTAAAGTGCATGCTCTTTCAGCTTTTTTGTTCATCTTTGTTGTTTTAGTTCTACTCTTGGGGTATAGGGAGTATAGATCCAAGGTTTCTTTTTTTTTTTTTCCTAAGACTGGGGTCTGATTCCTGCTTTGTAGTTGGCTAAGATGTTACCTGTATAGTTCAGGCCTTGTCTTTGCAGGGGTTTGTTTCCTCCTTTAAATCCCGGTTCTGATTTACCAGTGGTCTGTTCCCACTTCTGTCTAGTCTTTGCCCTGTTGTTCCCAGGGTTAAGAATTTGTTTGGGATTGGGATCCTCCCTGCTGGCTTGCTATCTTGCTGCCGGGACTTCTGCTGTGGTTAAACTGTCAGGACCTGGGTTGGGTTGTACTGTGGTTTAAAGTCTGCAGCTGGCTTTCTTGCTCTCCCACCTCCTGGAGTTTACTTCCCCTTCCCCCAAGAGAAAGGCATTCACCGACTATCCTCCAAAATGTCTACAGAGGAAAACTTCTTTGAATCATCTCTTTTTCTTGGTGGGATCTATAGCTTGAATGTCAGAGTAGAGGCTTCATTTATTTTTGGTAGGAAAAGCTCTGGGAGCATGTTAGCTTCATACTGTCATCTTGCTTCCACCCTAGAAGTATCCTATTTCTTTTTCTTCTCATTGATATTGCTAGGATTATTAGGCTTTATCTTTTTTTTGGGGGGGGTTGCAAGGCAAACGGGGTTAAGTGGCTTGCCCAAGGCCACACAACTAGGTAATTATTAAGTGTCTGAAACTGGATTTGAACCCAGGTACTCCTGACTCCAAAGCGGGTGCTTTATCCACTACGCCACCTAGCCACCAGGCTTTATCTTTTTGTCACTTCTATCTCTAACTATTTTTATAGTTCTTCTGGTGTTTGTAACTAAACTATGGCAATGAGTTAATATTATATTATCATTACAAGAGAACTCTCAGTTCAAAAAGCAGAACTGACCCTTTGAGTAATTGTGGAACTGATTATACTTGTTTGTGGCCACATTTCTTCCCTGTCCCATTCTATACCAATCTCTTTTCTCCTTGTATTTTCTCTTTTCTCTCTCCTTTAGGAACTCAGACATTTCATTTCACTTTATCTCTTTTTAAGAAATATTTAACTCTTACATGAAGTGCACTGCAGCAGATACTCAGAATGTTGTAAATAATGAGTCATAGCCCTACTGTCATAGAGTCTACAATTGAGTTGTATCCTCAAATTTGGAGTCAGAAGATCGGAGTTCAAATTCCTGCTCTGTCACTTATTAGCTGTTTGACATTGGACCATTCTTTTGATTAGCTTCAATTTTCTTATCTGTGAAATGAACCATTTGAGATAAATTATCTCAGAGGTACTTTGATTTCTAATACTTTTTTTTTATCTATATGGGAAATTAACTAAACAGCATGAAAGAGAAGTACAAAAGAGAAGCATTAAGCATTTGAGAATAATTACTACCAGTTGGGTCTTAAAGAATGGGTTCTGGGGTGGAACCAAGATGGTGGCAGGAGAAGAGCCTCTCCTAGGTGCTCTCTCTCCAAAATATTACAAAAATCTTAAAATTATGACTCTAACTAAATTTTAGAGACAGAACCCACAGAAAGATCCAGTGGGGCAATTCTCCAGCTCAAGGTAACCTGGAAAATAGTGAAAAACTATGTTACTATGGGTTAGAGGGGTGGTCCTGCCAGAGTGAAGAAACTTCAGCCACCTGGGAACAGCCCCAGGGAGCCTGGGAGCCATGGCTCCCCGCAGCAGAAGCAGTTTGCTAACCTGCACTCCAGGGAGCATAAAGCACAACTTGGAAGATCAACTGAAGCTCAGGCCCTCAGGCAGTTGCAGCTCTCAGTGTGGCCAGGGTACTCAATGGCCCAGAACCAGAAAACAGAAGCAGGCTCCTGCAGCTGGAAAGCAGGATCCTCTAGGCAGCTGTGGCCTGAGTATTCAACCTACCAAAAGTAAGGGAGTGGAGGGAGACTGCAGAGGTCTGTCCTCTGTCCCTGGAAGAGGACTCTGGGGCTCTCATCACATTCAGATCCTGATTGAAATCTAGGCCCACCCACTGAACAGGGACCTCAGCCCCAATGGCATGGTCATTCACAGACCAGGAGTGCACTCAGAACCTCACACACTAAAGTCCTTGTGGAAGGTGTCCCCATAAAACTCAAAAGTTCAGGAAGCACCCCGAAACCAGGCACAGGCTGGGGAAATAAATAAACAGAAAAAAGGAACCTGACCATTGACAAATACTTTATCTATGATCCCAAGGAGGATCAAAATAATCAATCTGAAGATGAGGAAGTACAAGCTTCTGCATCTAAAGACTCCAAGAAAAATAGAAGTTGGGCTCAGATTATGAGAGAAATCAAAAAAAAAAGATTTTGAAAATCAAATAAGAGAGATAGAAGAAAAATTGGGGAAAAAAGTCAAAGAGATACAGGAAAAACATGAAAAAAAGTCAGCAACTGAGTCAAGGAGATACAAAAATTGCTGAAGAAAATAACATGTTAATAACTAGTTTGGGTCAAATGGATGAAAAAGTTCAAAAAGTTATTGAGGAGAAGAATGCTTTAAAAAGCCAAATTGGTTAGATGGGAAAGGAGATAAGAAAGCTTTTTGAGGAAAACAAATACTTCAGATGAAGACTGGAGGTAAAGGAAGCTGATGACTTTTCAAGAAATCATGACACAGTACTTACTTCCTCAATAAAAGAATGAAAAATTAGAACAAAATGTGAAACATCTCTTTGAAAAAAAAAACAACTGATCTGGAAAACAGATTCAGGAAAGATGATTTAAAAATTATTGGGATATCTGAAAGTCATGATCAGGAAAAGAGCCTTGACCTCATCTTTAAAGAATTCCTATGGGAAAATTGCCCTAGAAGCAGAGGGCAAAATAGAAATTGAGAGAAACCACCAAATTTCCCCAGAAAGAGATACAAGATAGCTAAGATACAAGATACAAGATAACCAAGTTCTAGAAATTCCAAGTCAAAGAGAAAAAATTACAAGCAGCCATAACACAATTCAAATATTGTGGAGCTGCAGTCAGAATCAACCAGGACTTAGCAGTAACTACCTTAAGGGCTCATAGGGTTTGGAATATAATATTCCAGAAGGCAAAAGAGTTTGGAATGCAACTGAGAATCAACTCTGCAGCAAAACTGAACATGCTTTTCTAGGGGAAAAGATGGAGTTTAAATGAAATAGGAATTTCAAATGTTCCTGTTAAAATGACCAGAGCTGAACAGAATGTTTGACATTCAATTACAGTACTTGGATAGAGAGGATGGATGAGAAGGATAAATTATTAGGGACTTAATGATGATGAACTACTGATATTACTCATATGAACCTTCTCATTCAATAAAGAAGGTAGAAGGAGCTTTATAGATGAAGCACAGGAGAGAGCTGAATTTGAAGATATATTGTAAAAATTGAGTTATAGCTAACAGGGAAATGTAATGGGAGTAAGAGAATAGAGGGGTGAAATAGGCTAAGATATTTCATATGAAAAGCATATATATATTTGTAATGAGCTTTTGCAATGATGTGGAAGGGGGAAGGTGAGGGGGAATGAGGGCACCTTCACTCTCATCAGAAATGGCTCAGAGAGGAAACAGCACACACACTCAATAGGGTATAGATATCTAGACTTAAAAAGGAGAGAAGGGGGACAGAAGGAAGGGGCAGATGTGAGTGATAGAGAAGGTAGATCATAGGAGAGAATAGTCACATATAACACATTTTCTTTTTTCACTTTTTTCAAGTTGCTGGGATTGGGTGGCCTGTCCAGGACCATGGAGCCAGGTGTTTGCTGGGTGTCTGGGGTAGTATGTGGGCTTGGGGCCTCTTGTCCCCAGGGCTAGTGCTCTGGCCACCACACCACTCAGCTACCCTACAGCACATTTTAGAAGAGGGGCAGAGTGAAAGGAGAGAGAAAAAAATATGGTAGTGAAGATGAATGGACGGAGGGAATTACAATCCGCAACAGCAACTGTGGAAAAATATGGAAGTGACTTCTCTGATGGACTTATGATAAAGAATGGTATTCACCCAAAGACAGTGCTGATGGTATCAGAACATAGACTGAAACACATTTTTTCTCTTTCTTTTTCTTTATTTCTCATGAGGTTCTATATTTTAGTGGGGGAGGGGGTATTATGTTTATTCTTAAGAATATTTTAGGAATGTATACATAAAGTCATATTAACCAAAAAAATAAAGAAATTAGGAGGGATGAGAATTCAGGTAAGCATGGAGGGATTTGCATGAACTGGTGCTGAGTGGGATGAGCAGAACCAGAAAAACATTGTACACCCTAACAGCAACATGGGGGAGATCATCATCCTAGATGGACTTGCTCATTCCATTAGTGTAACAATCAGGGATAATTTGGGGCTATCTGAAATGAAGAATACTATCTGTAACCAGAGAGGGAGTTGTGGTTTGAACAAAGACCAAAGACTATTACCTTCAATTTAGGAAAAAAAAAACCCATTATTTTATTATGTAATTTTGCTATCTCTTATACTTTATTTTCCTTCCTTAAGGATATTATTTCTCTTTCATCACATTCAATTTAGATCAATGCATACCATGGAAACAATGTAAAGACTAACAGAGTACCTTATGTGGGGGCTGGGTGGTGGAGGGAAGTGAGAATAGGAATAAATTGTACAACTCAAAATAAATAAAATCTTTCAAAATGTTTAAAAAATAAAATAAAATTCATATAATTATTGTAAAAAAATGGGTTTTAATGATTGGTAGAGGTAAAGGACCTAATAGGCATGTGGACCAGGTTAAAGGCATAGAAGCAGAAATTATGGGCTGTGGTTAGGGGAAAACCCCCAAAATCCAATTTGACTAGTGCAGAGTATGTGAGGAGGAGACATTTGTGTCAGAGTTAGATTTTCTTTGACAAAACTACCTAGTTCGCTCTTTCACACTGCGAGTTAATAACTTTTCTCTTGTGCTTATTTGTTGGATCATTTTTATCACAGATCAGTTTCTCTAATGAAAGCCACAATTATCAGTTAGCTAATCACGGGGCTTAAAACAAACTGTAAGTACAGATAACACGTACAAATCTGCTTAACTTTGCCTAAAATTATCTATTTGCCAAATTAATATATAACCCAATTGACATCAGGTAGAGTTCCAATGCTTAAGAGTATTGGGGCAGTTCTATTCCTAACTTCATGACCTGAGTTCATTGTATAACATTCATTGAAGCAGAATAGAAGGAAAATGATGCAAGTTATGTGAGTAGAAAAGAGATATTGAAAAGATAACTGGAGCGGGGGCAGAGACAAGGTGGTGGCAGGATTACATTCACTCCTAGGTTCTCTTTCCAAAATATTTCAGAAACCTTAAAATTATGACTCTAATTAAATCTTCAAGATACAGAACCCATAGAAAGATCCAGTGAAGCAATTCTCAAGCCCAAGATTACCTGGAAAATAGTGGGAAGTCTCTCTTCCACAGGGTTGGAGGGGCAACAGTACACTGGAGGGAAGGAACTTCAGCCTCTGGGGAACAGCCCAGGGTGCCTGAAAGCTCTGGCTCCTAGCTGTAGAAGCAGTTTCCTCACCTGCACCCCAGGGACCACCAAATACAACTTGGAAGATCATCAGGGAGACCTCTGTCAGAGTGAGCATGAAGCCCAGGTCAGCATGGCCTTCTGTGGCCCTCAGTGCAATCCAGATCCCAGGAAAAGGAAGCAGGCTCATGGAGTGGTCCAGCAGCAGCTGCCTGGCAGCTGTGTCCTGAGTGCTCAGCCCACAGAAGGCAAGGGAGTAGAGGGAGACTGTAGAGATCTATCCTCTGTCCCTGGGATAGGAATATGGGACTTTGAGCACATTCAGATACTAGTTGCAGACTGGGCCCCCCCTTTAGAGCAGGGAGCCCGTCCATACACACAGAGTCAGAGAAGAGGGGTGCACTAGTGGTCATTCAACAGACCAGGAGAGCACTCAGAGCCTTGCATACTGAGGTTCTTGCTGGGATGTCCCAATAACACTGAAAAGCTCAGGAAGTGCCCCCAAACCAGGCACGGGCTGGGGAAATGAGTAAACAGAAAAAAAGGGACCTGACTATAGACAATTACTTTGGTCCCATGGAGGATCAAAATTCTCAATCTGAAGATGAGAAAGTCTAACCTTCTGCATCTAAAGACTCTAAGAAATATACAAGTTGGGTTCAGGCTATGACAGAGCTCAAAAAGGATTTTAAAAATCAAGTAAGACATATAGAAGAAAAAATGGGAAAAGAAATGAGAGAAATGCAGGAAAAACATGAAAATGAAGCCAGCAGCTTAGTCAAGGCAATCCAAAAAAATGCTTTAGAAAATAGCATGTTAAAACAGTTCAAAAAGTTATTGAGGAGAAGAATTATTTAAAAAGCAGAATTGGCCAGATAGAAAAGGAGATATAAAAGCTCTCCGAGGAAAACAAATCTTTCAGATGTAGAATGGAGCTAAAGGAAGCTGATGACTTCATGAACAATCAAGACCCTATAATTCAACACCAAAAGAATGAAAAGATAGAAGAAAGTGTTAAATATCTCTTGGAAAAAACAACTGATATGGAAAACAGATCTAGAAATAAAATTTAAAATTATTGGACTACCTGAAAGTCATGATCAGGAAAAAGTGCCTTGACCTCACTTTTAAAGAATTTCTAAAGGAAAATTCCCCTGATATCCTAGAAGTAGAGGGTAAAATAGAAATTGAGAGAATCTACCAATCTTCCCTGGAAATAGATCCAAAAAAACCCCAGGAATATTATAGCCAATTTCCAGAACTCCCAAATCAAAGAGAAAATATTACAAGCAGCCAGAAGGACAGAATACAAATATCGTGGATTGTAGTCAGGATCACACAGGACTTAGCAGCAACTACATTAAGGGATCACATGGCTTGGAATGTAATATTCTGGAAGGAAAATGAGATTGAAATGTGATGGAGAAACTACCCAGCAAAACTGAACATCCTCTTCCGGGGGAAATGAGGGACTTTCAATGAAACAGTGGAATTTCAAATATTCCTGTTGAAATGACCAGAGCTGGACAGAAAATTTGAACCTCAAGTATAGAAAACATGTGAAAAATAGAGAGAGGGAGGATAAAAAGGGTTAATTTTGCAGAACTTAATCTTGATGAACTGCATGTATTCCTGCATGATAATATTCATAAAACCCTCATTTAATAGAACAGGTAAAAGGAGCTTTTATAGATGAGGCACAGGAAAGTGCTGAATAATATATAATATGATATGATATGATATGATATAACATATATATATATATATAAATATAATGAAATAGACATAATATATGGTAAAAATGGAGTCCATGGGTGAAAGGGAAATGTACTGGGAATAAGAGAAAGGAGTGGTTAAATAGATTAAGTTATTTCACATAAAATATATTTCAAGTAGCTTTTGCAAAGGTTTGGAAGGGAGCAAGGCAAGGGGAATGAGGGAGCCTTCATTCTTATTGGAAATGGCTCAGTGAGGAAACAGCATGTACACTTAATAGGGTATAGAAATCTAGAAGAAAAAGGAGAGAAAGGGGACAGAGGGAGGGGAGGGTGGATGTGGGTGAAAAAAGGAGAGAGCAGATCATAGGAGAGGATAATCAGATAAAACACATTTTCTTTTTTACTTTTTTTGCAAGGTGGTGGGATTGGGTTGCCTGTCCGGGACATGGGGCCACATAGTTGCTGAGCCTCTGGGGTGGGATGTGGGCTTGGGGTCTCTTGGCCCCAGGGCTGTGCCACTCAACTGCCCCACAGTACATTTTTGAAGAGGGACAGAGTGAAAGGAAAGAGGAAATATAATATATAGTAGTGGGGAGGAATGGATATAGGGATTGTGGAAAAATATGGAAGTAACTTCTGTGATGGACTTATGATAAAGAATGTGATCCACCCAAGACAGAGCTGAAGGTATTAGACCACAGACTGAAACCCATTTTTTCTCTTTCTTTTACTTTATTTCTCAAGAGGTTTTATATTTTTGTGGGGGAGGGGTTATTTTTACTCTTAAACAAGAATATTTTAATAATGTGTAAATAAATTAAAGAATTTTTTTTAAAAATGAAAAAAATAACTGTATACACATTCAGAACTATTGAACTGATTTGAGATGGGTGGAAAAAATAGTAAATTCTTTACCTTTTGGTTTTGATCTGTTCTCAATGGGAGTAGTAGATAAAACACATAAAGAGAAGGTTGAGCTGACTCCTGCCATTATACTGGATTATTTATTTGAATATAAAAGAACAATGCTATTTTTATTATGGTTAATGTTCAGTTGGAACATATTTTCCCTTTAATTGGACAAATTTTAAAAGGTTTATTTCAGTCATTTGACTGGCATCCAATTGCCATGTTTTCCCTTTTCATTTGTAAAATGGGAGCATATTATAAGTTTAAAAATGTTGCTAATATCTCATTGAAATCATACTAATTTGTCATGATTAATTTTAAATTACCTTTGGAGACAAAAGATGAACAAATAATTATTGCTTAATAGCCCATAATGGCAAGCCATACAATACTAGGTAAAACTGAAAACTATATTAAATTCTAAATAGTTTGTAATATTCCTGGGCAATGCTGAAAAGAACTGTGGTTGAAAAGAACTTAGAAGAATAAAAAATTATAAGGTCAAGAAAAGGAGAATAATTGTCTGAATTTGTTGAGGCATTTATTTTCTCTTACTTAATTTTTAGACTTTGATTCATGGTTAAAATATATATGATGTTTCAGCAGATTTTTCAATAAATGACAAATTTACTACTATGTATATCAGTGAATACTATGGGAACATGTAATAAAATAAAATCAATATTTTAAGAATTATTTTATATCAACATTAAGTGGAATAGCAATGAAATTTCATGTTTACCTTCTTCTTTTTCTACTCTTTATGAGTTTAAGTTGTAACATTCTTACTTTACAGACCAAGAAACTAAAATCAGCCTTTCCCTTTTATTATTCAATTGTTCCTGACTCTTAATGACCCATTTGTAACTTTCTTGGTAAAGATACTGTAGTGATTTACAATGTCCTTCTCCAATTCATTTTACAAATGAGGAAACTGAGGCAAATAGGGCTAAGTGTCACCCTGAGTCATAAAGCTAATAAGTCTCTGATTATCAAATTTGAGCTCAGTTCCACCGCACCTCACCCATAAAAAGTGCATAAAAAGATTGTTTGGTTTTTAGTCTCTCCCTTTTTCAATTTTGTTTCCAGAAAGAACAAAAATAATGCCCAAAAAGTAGAAGTAGAAATTAATCATGAGAAATGGTGTTCTAATTTCAAGAGTACTTTCCTAAACATATGCTTATACAACTTTCATATTTCTCAAATGAGTTCAAAATCAGCTAAAGAGCTATATTCAGGTGCATTTGAATGATGTTTCTTATCCCATCCAGTAGATGAAAACCAGGTCCTAGTCAGACTTCTTGCCATCTTCCCTCCTGCTCCCAGACATATTATCCACCTTTGCTCTCTATTACTTTTTACTCTTGCTTTTGCAACAGCAATCATATCAATAGTTGCAGAATTTTTTCTATCAAATGAACCTCCGCACAGTTTTTCTAACTTTCCAGACCTTATGGTAATATGTCAGTGCCTCCTATTGGAAAGGAAGCTCCCTTTTATCTTAATATTTTTAATCTTTTTTTTTCTTTCATTCATTCGTCCTATTTGGCTATCAGAAGCATAATAAAATGCTTTTCCAAATCACCTAGGAGAGGAAGGCTTTATCTATCATTTCTGTATTGTCTAATCAATCATCTTAAACTTTTGCAGTTTATCTATGTTTAAAGTCTTTCAAGACAATTGTGTATAGGTTGATACCTATGGAAAATAGAACTTCCTGTTCAAATCAATAAAGGACTAGACAGTCAATTGAAAATGCTTATTGCTTTTACATTAGAAGGGAGCTCAACTGTAGATAATGACAGCCATGTAACAAAATGATTTTATGCTAAAACTCAGGATGAAGCATGGGGATAAGAAATATCTTTTCCTGAGCATTATTCTCTTTCTCTATTGTAAAGAATTATAGTCCAGAGATGTAAAATATTAAGTTTCACATATCATGGCATCTTAGTCAGGGGAGAAACACAGATGAGCAAGGGAAATTGAATGTAGTGGTGGTAGGAATTGAGATCAGGGAATTATTTGGAAATCTAAAATAGAAGCAATAGAAAAGATATAAATAATCATGCAACCTAGGGGCTGGGCAGGGGTATCTATGATTAATTTTTTTTTGGACATCTAGAAGCAGAATCCTTAGTGGCAGTGAATGGTCCATTGCATATAAACTGTTTATCTTTAGATTCAATAAAGGACTGTGGTCATGAGCCAAGAACAAATGACTTTTTCAGAATAACCAATAAAGGGAAGCTTAGTTCTATCCTTCACATCTGGAAAGGCATGAATTAGAAGTTTTCTACTGTTCTCCTATATTTTTATGTGCACTATGCTGAGCTCTCTTTCAGCCTTTCTGGATTCCTGGCAAAAAAGAGGGAATCTATTAAGCACATTGTGGATTAAACACAAACATATGCAAATACACACATTAATTAAGCACCCACTGTCTGCTATGTATTACATTAGACTGTGGATACAAACCCAAATTTTTTAAAAGTCTTTTTGCTCAGAGAACTTACTTTATAATGGGAAAATACAACATATAATCAACCATCAAGCAGATAATAATGTTAAAATAATGATAATGATAATTTTGATATAGAGACTAAAACAATCAGAAAAGGCTTCACAGAAAAGAAAGCTTGAGAAAACTACAAATCTAAGAATTCTAAGAGTAGATGGGAGGAATAAATGTATTCCTGGCAAGTGGAATTTCCCTTGCAAAGACATGGAGGTAGGAAATGTTAATTCTGAGTTCAGAAAAAGGAAAGTAGACCAATTTTACTGGAAAACAGATGAGACAAAGGAAACTAGTCTATAATAAATTGGTCAAAGTAAGTGAGAGTCAGATTTTGAAGGGATTTATAAAATAACTTCAGCTATTACTAATATACCTTAGAGAGAAAAGGGAATCACTGAAAGTTCATGATCAGGATGTGATATAAACAAGTGACTTAAAGGAGATGGTTGTGACTTAAAGAAGATGATTTTGGCACCTATATGGATTAAGGAGAGGAAAGACAAAAATCCGGGAAAAGCCAATGTTGAGGCTCCATGTGTCCACAGAGTAGATAATATTCTAAACAATTATTGCAGTCATCCAGACTTTAAAACAAACAAAATACTTAAAACTTCCTCTCATCTTCTCCTTCCTTTCCATTGTTACTTTATTAAATTAGACACTCATTAATTTCTGGATTATTTTAATAATAGCTTAATTGATCTCCTATATAATCCTTTTCTTCTCAAATCATTGCTGTTTAGCTGTTTTCAGTTAGGTCCCACTCAGTGACTCATTTTGGGATTTTCTAGGCAAAGATACTGTAGAGTGGTTTAATAGATTCTTCTCCCATTCATTTTACAGAGGAGAAAACTGAGGCAAAGGCGGGTTAAGTGATCGTTCTTGGGTTACCTAGCTTATATCTAAGTGTCTGAGATCTGATTTGAACTCAAGTCTTCCCGACTTCTGTCCTGACACTGAACCCCTGAGTTGTCCCTCTCATTGTGACAACAGTAGCAACAACAACAATTTTGCATAATTATTATGTATTTATTATTGTTGTTGTTATCTGGTGTGGCAATCCTTTGCGACTCCTAGATGCATTGGGTTTTCCCTTTCATTTTCCTGCAATTTCTAGACATCAAGAAGAGCAAATGGGAGTTGAATTGATCACGTCTTTTAACAGAAAAAGAGTTGGTAGTATGTTTAATGTTGTGTTGCATTGGGATATTTAAAATAAAGAGCTTCTTGCTTTAGGGAAAAGATGCAAGAAGAAACTAGAAGACACAGGGGAAACATACTATTGAAGACCTAGATATACTGCCTGAACTGAGCTTGCAGTGCAGATTCTTGGGATGGTGGTTCTGACCTTGGGGAGAAATCACAGAGAATCTTCTAATCATTCCTGGGTTTCTTTCTTGTTTCTCCTGGTCATTGACCAGGAAGCAAATGCTGTTCCTACAGAGGTCCAGATGGAAGATTGCCGGAGGCCAATTGCTGAAACTGCTCTTCCTTCACCTCCACCTGTATCCTGTGACTTTGACAATGGGGCAAGTTTGGTGGCTCCTCTTCTACAAAAAGCCTCTGGCATTTCAGTTCCCTTGGTGAAAATAAAGGAGATAACTCAGATCTTAATAGGAGCAGTTCCAGCCATTGGGAAGGTGAAATTTCAACCCTTTCTAGTAGTGGCTGGCTCTGTCACTTGGGATTTTGAATGTTTCTTTTTCTTTGTTTTCATTCAATAAATGTACTTTATATTGTGTGTGTGTAAGCCCTTTGGAGTCATATAAGGTTAAGGATGAAAAAAGAACAGTGAGAAATGGGGGGAACACATCATTTTGATAAATTTTGACATTTTAGAATTTTTATATCCTCACAAAGAACTTGGACAGGATACTAGAAGGAATTCTGGGAGCTGGGGAAACCAAGCAAGCTACATCAGCACTCAAACAAAAATAATCAGTAGGCTGAAAGCTCACCTCCAGCATCACCTAGTGTCTTCCTCAGAAATTACACTGTAACTCAGTCCTGCCCTTGGCTTGAGAGAAACAAAAACATTGCCAGTTATTTGCATACTTGCCTTTCAAATTCAGTGTCAATATAAAGCAGGGAAAGCAAAACAAATCTTCCTCTCATACATTTTCAAACAGTTTTCATTTTTCTACTCTTCAGTGACTTCTTTTATTTTAAATCTAAAGTGAAACATTTAAACCAGAAAAAGTTCCTTCACATTCTCAATTATTATTTTCATTTTGTTTTTCTCTCTCCAAAATGAGTCTTCTACTTGAGTCTGACCATCTACTCTTTGCTCTCCTACCCATCAAGCTTACAATGAAATAATAATTTCATATTTTAAAAATATTTGCTAATTTCCAATATTCTTTTATATACATTAGCTCATTTAATCTTTATGAAAATCTTGTGAGAGAACTATTATCATTTATAGGATAATTAAATGCAGACAAGTTAAATGACTTGCCAAATGTCATATAGCTAATACATGGCAAACCTACATCATCTGACTTCAAGATTTCTCTTGCTCTTCTATTGACACAATGCTGCTTTAATTATTCTGTCTTTTTAATTAGAATCCCTTTTCTCTCCTGTCTGCTTAAGTGAAATCTATCCATTATTGAAGACAAAGCTTTGCTAGTTGTCTTTCACTAACTTCCTCACAATGATCGTTCTTTCTTCTTCCTCTAGAATCATTTGATATTTTATCACACACAGTTTTATGTTGAATTCTCTTGTTTTTTACCTAAACTTTACACCATTTTCTTTTTCATCTAGGTTGCAAGAGTCTGGAGGAAAAGGAATTACAAACTGTATTCCTGTGAGGTTGTAGACAATACTGCCTTCCCTAACCCATCTACTTGCCACTAGATCACTGGCCCTATCATTTGAACTATTAATAATATCTAAGGAATCCTGACCTTGCCATGTGATCTACTGATATACTCTTAGTACTTCAGGGCCTCTCTATCCAATCTGCATTTTTTTCCTTTTTGCATAGCGAAGGGGTTAAGTGGGTTGCCAAAGGTCACACAGGTAGGTAATTATTAAGTGTCTGAGGTCAGATTTAAACTCAGGTCCTCCTGACTCCAGGGCTGGTGCTCTATCTACTGTGCCACCTAGATGCCCCCATGCAGCCCACATCTTAGCATTATTTTTATTGTCTTTCTTGAAAGAAGGAACTGTCTTTTTCTTTTGTTAACTAGAGTACTTACTTTGCAAATAGGAAGCATGTAATAAATGCTTTTTTGGTTGATTGCTGAATTTGTATCTTCCAAATGATAAAGATGAAGCAGACTTTTCCTAGAATATTATCTGGTGATTGAAGTAGGAGCTATTTGTATAAAAATATTTATAGCAGATCTTTTTGTGGGAGCTAAAAATTGGAAATTGAGGGGATATCCATCATTTGAGGATTGGCTGAACATGTTATGGTATATGAATGAAATGGAATTTTATTGTTCCTTGAGAACTGATGAGGAGGATGATTTCAGAAAAATCTGGATTGCTGCTGAGTGAAGTGAGCAGAGCCAGGAGAACTTTGTACCTACCAACACTGTGTGATGATCAACTATACTAGATTTAGCTCTTCCCACAGTAATATAGTGATCTAAGACAATTTCAAAAAACTCTTGATGAAAAAAGGCTATCCACCTCCAGTGAAAGAACTGATGGAATCTGAATGCAGTTTGAAGCATTCTATTTTTTTTTTATTTTCTCTGTGCGTATGTTTGTGTTTGTATTTAGTATGTATTTTTATTTACAACATGACTAATATAAAAACGTTTTGTATAAGTGAACATGTATATCCCATCATCAAGCTGTTTACATCTCAGGGAGGAGGAGGTTAGGAAGAGAGAGAGAGAGAGAATTTGTAACTCAAAATTTAAAAATAAGAATGTTACAATTTGTTTTTACATTTAAATAGAAAATAAATCATTCCACAGAAAAAAATTTTAAAATCCATCACCTAGTGATTTAATCTATGTGAAAATTACAAAACTTTGGTGCTCCAAATGTTACCAAGTAAGCAGAGACAGAAAGTGTGCCTGAGAAATTGAGAGGGGAAAGGTTGTTTTTGTTGTTGTTCAGTTGTTTTGGTCATTTCCAACTCTTCTTGATCACATGAGGTTGTCTTGAGGAGCATCCTGGAGTGGTTTGCCATTTCCTTTTCCAGCTCATTTTACAGACAAAACTGCAGCAAGCTGGGTTAAGTGACCTGTCCATGGTAACACAGCTAGCCAAGGCCTGACATCAGATTTGAGGATAATGAGTCTTCCTGACTCTAAGTTCAGCACTCTTATCTTCTGGGGCCCCTAGAAAAATTATGCTATAGATAACAATTGAAGTAACAGAGCGTTATCTATTTACTGTAGAATTTTTAACAGTTGAATAGCAGTTCAATTCCATTAGTTCCAATCTTTTAATGGGACTGTGAGTATTTAAAAGGAAACATGAATTGTTTCTTTTTACTCAGTTGGGGCAGTGGGGGTGGCAGAGTGGATAGAGCACCAGCTCTGGAGTCAAGAGGACTTAAATTCAAATTTGACCTCAGAATCTTAATTCTTGCCTGATTGACCTTGGGCAAGTCAATTAACTCCACTACCTTGCAAAACTCTGAAGAACCGAAATAAACTTCTCTTTTTACTCAGGTGTCACTTTGCTTAATGCGAATCTTAATCTTGACAATTGGGCATCTGTTATTTGGTTAACAAATTATAACAGGAAAATGACAGTCATAACACTCATTAGACATTACTTCTGAGCAAGTCATTTAACTTCCCTAGGTCTCAAATTTCTTATTTGTAGAATGAGTAAAAATGGTCAAGATGTCCTTTAATATTCCTTCTAGCACAAAATTATGCTATTTCTAGGTACTAGAAACTTCTAGGGAGTCAATGACAATTTCAGGCCAAAAATAATGTGCTAAAGGGTAAAATTTGAATTAAGCTCCAAGGGAAAGGATCATTATCAACGAATAGAAAGGCAGCAAAGATAACCTCCCTAGGCCAGGCTGCATTATGAAGAACTCCTTTGGGAAGATGGAAGATGAAAAAGTGATGCCTATCAAGTTTTGGAAAATTGAGGCAGCTATGTATTGCAATGGACAGAATAACTGGATTTGAGACAAAAAGATCTGAGTTCAGATTTGATCTTAGACAGTGACTATTTGAACCTAGGAAAGATATTTAAACTCTACTTCATATTCTTCAACTATAAAATGGCTATAATAATAGAATCTAACTCAGGGTGGTTTAGAAAAATCAAATGAGATAACATTTGTAATGTGACCAGAATATATTAGATCCTAAATAAATGCTTGTTGCCATTGCCCAACTGACAAATGGTCAAAGTATATGCAAAGGCAATTTACAGATGAGGAAATCAAAGTGATCCATAGCCATATGAAAAATTGCTCTAAATCATTGCTTATTACATAAATGCAAATTAAAGCATTGGAGTATCACTTCACACCTCTCAGATCAGCCACTATGGCCAGAAAGGACAATTATGATTGTTGGAAGGGATGTGGGAAATATGTGACACTAATACATTGTTAGTGGAGCATTGAACACACCCAACCTTTCTGGAGAGCAATTTAGAATTACACACAAAGGGCAATAAAAATGTGCATACCTTCTGATCCAGCAATACCACTATTGGTTCTATACCCTGAAGAGATCATGAAAAATGATAAAAACATCACCTGTACAAAAACATTCATAGTAGCTTTGTTTGTGGTAGCAAAGAATTGGAAATTGAGTGAATGTCCATCAATTGGGGAATGGCTGAACATATTGTTTTATATGTATATTAGGGAACACTATTGTTCTATTAGAACCAGGAGGGATGGGAATCCAGGGAAGCTTGGAAGGATTTTCATGAACTGCTATTGAGCGAGATGAATAGAACCAGAAGAACACTGTTCACCCTAACAGCAACATGGGGTTGATAAACAACCTTAATGAACTTGCTCGTTCCAACAGTGCAACAATCAGGCACAATTTTGGGGTATCTGCAATGGAGAATACAATCTGTATCCATAGAAAGAATTTTTGACTTTAAACAAAGACTAAAGACTATTATCTTTAATTTCTTTTAAAAAAACACTGTTATGTAATTTTGCTGTCTCTTATACTTTATTTTTTTTTTCCTTAAGGACATTATTTCTCTCTCATCGCATTCAGCTTAAATCAATGTATACTAATGTAAAGATTAACAGACTGCCTTCTGTGGGAGGTGGGGGGTGGGAAGCAAGATTAGAGGAAAAATTGTAAAATTCCAAATGAATAAATTTTTTAAAAAATTAAAAAATAAATAAATGCTTATTGTTATTGCTGTTTTGCCCTCTATCCTCACAGCTAAGGCAGGGCGGGGGCGGAGAAAACCGAGCCTAGAAGAAGCTAATTACTTTTGGCTTCCTCAACTGAGTTTAATGGATCTTATATCTAGAACTTTTAAAGAATTTATTCAAAATTCTTTAGAATTGAATTTGTGAAATCAGTCCATGAGCAGTGTCACAGAATTTGTCAACTCCTCAGTTCACTTTTGAGAGATAAGAGATGGATCCTTGAATTGGATTAGGGTCTTTTTTTTCCCCTAAGGTATATTCTTAGGTTCTTTCTTTATAAAACTCATTACATGTATTTACATGTATGTCTATATCTACAGTCATAGGTAATATATCCATTAATATGTATGCATACATATGAAGCAATGAAATCTATGTGTTTGAGTATGTATCCTTACATATTTGGTATATATGTCTAATCTGCACCAGCCTTAGAGAAGGAAAACTGTCTGTCATTAAAAGTACCTTTTTCCTTCCCTTTTCCCCATTGTCCTTCATTTGATCTCCTCAAAAACTAACTTTCTATTTACATGGCTTTAATAAGGAAAGTCACTAACTATGCCCTTTATACCTCATATGATACCAGGTATTACAAGCAAAGAATGCCCCAGTTTTTGTTATCTCTCTTTCTACAAATTACACAGTATTTCTATGCCTTTCTATCCATCTACCATCTGAACATATCAATGGAACAACATAGTTTGAAGACACTCATCAGAAGAGAGATGTAACTGGATAGCCAAACAGTTAACAAGATTCTGAGACCAGATTTGAACTCAGGTCTCCTTTTTTCTGGGTCTAGTAGGTACTTTATTTTTAACTGTCTTAGTAATAATAGTAGTAGAAATAAGGAGGTGGGTAAATTAATTTCTTGAGTTAATTTTCAGTTGCATGCTTTTGTGAATCTATCATATTAAATAAAATTGTAGCAACACTTTGAATTCACACTGTTTTAGCTTAATTATATTTGTCTCATTAGTTATTAATTACAATCCATATTTAGTCATTATAATTCAATTTTCTCTCATTTCTTGACATACACATCAATTTTTTTCTATAAAAACTGTCACATGTCACAATGATTTTATAGATTGCTTGGTTCAACAGTAGAAATAGATTTTCATGTTCATATTTGGTTCTCTGTGCTTTCCTTTGGTACTGAATTATAAACCATAGTGGGAATTGAATCAGGCAATAGGCAGCTTTCAGCTTTGATGGCCTAAATTACCTGGAGCACTGTGTCGGCACCCATTTCATGCATTGTTGGAGATGGAGCCTTGTTAGTCTCCTGAGTATATATGCAGTTTGGGGGCTGCTGCTATATCAGTTAGTGGCTTCATCTGCCATTTGGGATGTCTGTTCTGCAGTCAAATTAAAACATCTACTTGGCAGAATGATAGTGAGAGGGGATGCCTAAAGAAACATCAGTATGATAAATACAAGACTCAAATCACCCTACAAGAGGCAAAAAAAGTCATTACTTTGTTTCAACAAAAGGTCAAATCTTTGGTATCTCAGCACTAAAACCATTAAGTTCTTTACATGCATTTTACAAAGTTTTTGCTAGAGAATTATTGTGCATGTGGAAGGGATGGATCAGATTAAAAAGTGATTTTATTTTTGGATAATAATATTCATTACCTGACTGATATGAGATGATTAGTTTCTTGAAATTCTAGAAATGGCATTCAGATAACTAAACCTCATGTCAGTTTTCCAACCACAAAGGTATTTGATTAGCTATCGGTTCCACTGAGTTTAATGCATGGAAAACATTAACAAGGCATTTTCTAAATTAGCCTGAGGGGATTATTTCTGCTTCATTCTTTTTGTCCCTTCATCTAATTTTCTTAATTTGAAGATTAAAAAAAAGCAAATATCCATTTAAAATTGCATCTTCTTGAGAAAGAATAAGTAAAATCAATGCCATTGCTTTCTAAAAACAAAATGAAAATAACTGCCATAGGCCCACAACACTCAAATAATTTCTGTAAAACATATATTCCTCCATTATGTCCCTATCATAATGAATCGACTGTGCAGCCTATTTCCTGATTTTAAAAGCTAGTTTAGTACAAAACAAGCTCAGATAGGTCCTACTAAGTTTGAAAAACTTAGTATATGGGTTTAGGGAATATATTGTCCAAGGGACTACCTAACTAGGTTTTAGAGAAAATCAGTATTTGTAACCTCTAAAATGAGTAATGACTTTTATTTTTGTCTATTGTGATAGAGAAACCTTAGGAATTCATCAAATTTCTTATTAAAGTGGGAAGACATGGAAAAAATATTCATCATCTGCATCAGGACTAAGATTGGAGGACAGATCAAAGAAACTTTTCTCAATGCCTCCATTTAAGAAAGATTGTTCAGTCCTGTTATCTCTTTATTTTCTCTCTCCCTGCAGGTAATACTCTCTTAAACTTCATTATGCTTCTGGAACTTATACCTCCATAGGTATCTGACATCTTGTTAATCAGAAAGTAGTAGGGAGAAAAAACGAGTCCAGGTGGAAGAAAGTTTTATATCTGCTCAAGTACTCTTCACAAACATAACTTTATGTTTATATGTACCTGTTGTTTGAAGGTATTATAGAAGAAAGACCTTTTAGCCACAGGAACTCATATTATAAGTCAGGAAAGTACAAAGAAAGGGCACTTTGGCACACTGAAGGGGCCAGTTGGGAATAGAAGTTACCTAAAATTTGTTTCAAGGGAGAAGATATAAGAGAAAAAAGTGAGAATTTAGATTTCTTGGAGACAAGAGAAAGGAAGCAGTGAGAAGTGACCAGAAGTTGAATCAATCTTTAAAAATCTGTCAGATTTTAATTGCTACTGTACCAAAGATGTAACAATTATAGATCAAAATAGATATGTTATGAGACGGTAATGTTAATAATTGACATTTATACAATATAGTCTGAAATTTATTTATACACATTATGTTCTGTGATACCTATCATAAATCTATGAAGTAGGTATTATTACCTCTGTTTTATAGATGAGGAAATTAAGGATGAGAGAGGTTATTGACATAAAAGCAGGAGTACACTGGAGATTTTTTAGATTCACTATTAATAACCTGATTGTTGAATTTCCAGCATAAGCATTTATACAAAATGACAAATTCTACAAATCAGGAAGAAAAATGTTGAAGAAGATATTAACAGTGTAGATTAAACATAAAATTTTGTCATCAGTATATTTATTTTTGAAATCCAGTTGTTAAACATTTTTCAGCAACCATGACTTCTTAATGTTGGAGGTCTTTTATGTTCTAATTTGACATTGTGTCCATTATGAGTGTTACTCAGCAGGCTAGTGACAGACCATTCCTTTTCTCCCTGACTCAGTCTCCTTCCCTTTCCCATACCCCTTCCCAGACAGTGATCAGGAATTATAAACATGGTTTTTCTGTTGTTAGCCAGGTGAGTTAGCTATAAATCTATAAACTAGTGTACATGAAAAAATGACGTTCTTGTTTTTAGCAAATATTCAGTGACCTGCAAAATGTGTATACTTTTCTATAGACTAGGATCATGAAGGTAATAGCTATCTATGTCCAAAATGGCTAATGGGGTGAAGGAATACTTCTCTGCTCTCCAGGCTAATTGGAAGAATAACAAGCAAGGAAAAAACCAAGCAAACAGCAACAAAAATAGTCTTTGCTATCAAGAAGCATATATTATAATGAATTATTATTCTCTTTGAAGGGTTTTTTGGATAAAATAATGTGATTAATAAAGGAAGGGAAGATGAATCACTGAATTTTGCTGTGTATGGAATAATTGTAGGGTCTAGTAAGGACCAGTAAGGCTGGATTCTATGAACATGCTGCAGCTTCAGTTACTCCAAGGAGAGATGATGAGCATTGATGAGTGGCCCCAGGAGAGACAATTCAGAAAATAAGAGAAGTAGTTATGACCACTCTATTCCTGACATAGGCAATAAGTACTGTGAGCTATTGTTTCAATAGATGTATGTCGAAAAGGTTAGTCTCTAGAGGCTTCTTAAATTTTATAATAGGAGTCCGAGAAACTACTTCACTTTGTCCCAAGACTCTGTCTCATATTAGTCCCATGTCTAGTAGCTGAAATTAGTGAAAATTTTCTCAATTAAGCAAGAAACACTAAGTTCTGGTTAATAGGATAAGAACCGTACCCACAGCCATAATACCCTGGGCATATGTGCTCTATTCTTGGAAAGACCCATTCCCCACAGTCCCTTCTCATTCATTTGAGAATAGCAATGTTCCTTATACCTCACTTGAGGGAATATGCAATAAAATCCTAATCAGTGATTTTTTTTTTTTGCCCCAGAATGTTAGGCAGTGTCTATGTATCTAATGCCCACTTTACTGTATAACTATATAACCAAATATCATACTTGAGAAGGTTGAACCAGTCAAAAGTGTAAATAAATTGCTTTTCCTTTCAGTTTGGCTTTTCCCTTAACTTGATTCCAAGCCTTTGGATCACTAGTGGACAAAATTATCCTTGGCTCTCTAGAAACCCTGATTGAAAAATTCTTCAACATCACTACCCACGGCTATTGATTAGTGTAAGTGTGGGGAAACTTTTTTCTGCCAAAGGCTATTTGGATATATATAAAACATCATTCAAGGTCTATATTTGATCCAACATTTAATTAACCCATCCCTAATAAACTATTATATTAATTGAATTTTGAGTCCCTCCTGCAGTTGCCTTGGCAATGACAGACCAATATGGCTAGTGACTGAAGGTTTCCTGCTCCTGGATTAAGGGGATAAAATTCCAATAAAAATATCAGCAAGTATTTATGAAGTACCAACTTCATGCAGGATACTCTGCTCCAGACAGGGGACATAAAGAAAAAGTTAAAAGCATCCTTATACAGATGGGTAAGTACAAGTTAGCTTAAATTTTTTAACATAATAGTATTTTATTTTTTCTAATTACATGGATAGTTTTTAACATTTATTTTTGTGAGACTTTTGAGTTCCAAATTTTTCTCCCACCCTTCCTTTCTTTACCCATTCCCAAGACAATAAGCAATCTGATAAAGGCTATAAATTAGGATCATGTTAAACTTATTATCATATTAGTCATATTGTGAAAGATGAATCAGAATAAAAGAGAAAAATCAGAAGAAAAAAACAACAGCAACAAAACCCCCCCAAAGTAAAAATAATATGTTTCAATTTGTATTCAGACTTCATTGTACTTTCTCTGGTTGTAGATGACATTTTCTATCAACGATTTTTTGAAATTGCTTTGATTACTGTTGTCGAGAAGAGCTAAGCCTATCATAGTCAATCATCACACAATATTGCTGTTACAGTGTGCAGTGTTATCTGGGTTCTACTCATTTCACTTAGCATTAAATCATGAAAGTATTTCCAGGTTTTTCTAAAATTATACTGTTCATCAATTTTTATATAACGATAGTATTTCATTATATTCCTATATCACAACTTATTCAGACATTCCCCAATTGATGTGCATCCGTTCAATTCCCAATTCTCAGCCACCACAAAAGGAACTGCTATAAATATTTTCATAATTATAAAATAATTTTTCTTTTTCTGTCTTATTGGAATAAAGATCTTATGCTTTTTTCTGGGTCAAAGGGTATACACAATTTGAAATCCATTTAGAATAATTCTAATTTATTCTTTAGAATGGTTGGACTAGCCCCAAAACCAAAAACAGTGAATTAGTTTCCCAATTTGCCTACATTCCCTCCAGAACTTGTCATTTTCCTTTTCTGTCATGTTAACAAGTCTTATAGATGTGATGCAGTATCTCAGAATTTTTATAATTTGTATTTTTATAATTATTAGTGATTTAAGATCTTTTTTGATGTGACACAATAACTTTGATTTCTTCTTCTGAAAACTGGCTGTTCATCTCCTTTGGCCATTTATCAATTCCAATTGCATTTTAATCAGGTTGGGTTCATACTCCCCAAATTTTTGGTCCAACCTAACTTAAGTCCCTAAGTTTGACAGCTCTGAAAGGTCAATTTCATCATTTGAGAAAAATATTTTATTTTTTATTCATGAAACAAAACAAATATTTCCATAACACAGAACAATAAAATTAATGATTGCACATGAAACTGTAAATTTACTATGTACAACTTACTGTTGAGTTTGTAGAAGTCTTTTAATCATGTCACTTTACTGATGGGAAACTCGGTATGGAGAGGTTTAGTACTGATTCCTAGGCTGATGACTGACAGAAAAAGGATTTGAAATCAGATCTTCTGACTTCAAATCTAGAACTCTTTATACTGTAGTTTATGGTTTTAAAGTATACACTGGGGAGCAGGCAGAGGGAGAGGAAAACAGTTCAGTGACTTAATCAGAATACACTTATGATACAACAGTGTTGGAGTAGCAAGTTTGTTTGACTATGTCACTCCCCAACCTGAGAAACTTCAGAAGTTCTCACACTGTGTTTTGGAAAAAATAATAATCTCCTCTGTCCTACTCTCCTTAATATACCTCTAACCCATCTTTCTAGGATGGTATGGAATTTTTGATTTTTTAAAATTCTTCCTGCAATTTTTGGTTAACATTAATACCTTATTTAAAATAATTAAAACAAGAAGCTCAAGGAAGTTCAACTGTCTCTGATTCCTTGACACTATATAAATACTCTATTTGTGAATCATACAAATATAATTTAAATTGTAATTTAACTTCTTTAACGCTGACTCTTGTAATCCCTAGTTTCCTTCAAAGTTCAGATAAAGTCCTAACTCCTTCAAAAATCTTTCCTAATTGTTCCAGTTGTTAGGTTTTCATATTCACTGAGGTTTTATTTTGTTTGTATCTTATATTTGATTTTTCTATCTGTACTATTTGTCTATGTATACTAACTTTTACCCCTTACATCTCTCTGAGGAAAGAGACTATCTCATTTTTGTATTTGTATTCAAAATGCTCATTATAGTACCTGCTGTATATTAGGAGTTTGATGTTGATGTTTGTCCTTTGTTTTCAAAGAGGACCAATGACATCATGGGTGATATGAAGCAGAACTGCATAACACCATTTCACTGAAAAATAGACACATGAATGAGATGAAGTTAAAATTGGTCACTTTATTCAGCAATAGAAAATATCTATCTTCTATACTGTTATTAATTTATTAAAGAAATCTCAACTATCAATAGTTTAGAGAGGAAACATGTAGGTTAAAAAAGTTATGAATATAGAAACACATCTAGGACATTTCATAAATACTGAATATTATATCTAGGATAAAAGGATTCTGAATTCTAGGAAATGGACTTTTCTCTAAGTTTAAATGCATGGCAGGTTGAATGTATGAGCAGGCTCTCTACCTTCATTTCATGACTATTATAAGGATTAATGTAATAATATATTTTAAAGTATTGTGAAATTTTCCTAATTTATATTCAATCTAGCATACACACACACGTGTGTGTGTGTGTGTGTGTGTGTGTGTGTGTGTGTGTGTAATCTGAGAGATGAATTGTAAACTTCTTGAAACCAGAATGAGCCTGAGAAAAGGCTACCATATTGAAGGAAGGTAGCAGGTACTCACATCATACTCCCAGCCTAGTTAGGTAGTGATAAAAACCATAATGCAGGACTCTTTTGAAATCTTGTAATTGGAATGAATACCCTTTTATATTCTTTAATGATGATCCATTGGAGGGCAATTTTGGTTCCAGGAACTGCAATAGAGTTTATTAAAGTTGTTACAATTAAAAAAGCTTGTAATTGAATCTTGGAATCAAACTGGTGATCCCCTATGAGGTAAGACTTTACAGGCCTGAGATATATGGATACCCCAAAGAAGAATAATGGAATAGGACTCTGGTTCTATTTTATTGGCTTTTGGAACTGGGGCCATGATAAAGCAGAGGGGTCAGAGGTATTCCTATTGTGCTGCTATAGGTAAAATTGGACAACAAGATGGATCATTTGCCAACAATATTTTCATTATTCAAGAAATTGATTATTGTCAGAGTTTTGAAGATGATCAGACACTGTAGTAGTTCCAACTATAAAAGATGCCAACTAGGCATTCCTATGACCTGCTGGACAGCTTCTGGGAAACCAAAGGTTTTGGGTTTCAGGGGCATATGTTTGCAGGTCTGAGAGGAAAAAGCCAGCCTGACCATTAGACTGTGTAGAATAAGACTGTGTTGTCACAGTTTAATATTGAGGGCTGGGAGGAAAGGTTGTGCTGATGATTAGACTATCAAGAATCAAGTTTGGATGTCTCCTATTGTTGCAACTCAGCTTTGCTGGAGCACTGTGGTGCCTTCAAAAGGCTAAGGACTCCCAAAGCAACAGAAGTCCTCTTTCCTATCAAATCAGATAACAGTCCTGGAAAAGGAAATGAAAGGATGCCTTTGCACAACATTCTCTTCCCCATAATATAGGTAATATGCAAGTCATGTCATCACATATGATAACATGGTCCTCTTTAATTACAAAAGAAAATTGCTATTAGAACAGACTCTGGATATAATTTCATTTTTTTATTCTCAGAACAGAAATTATACCGAGGGACAAAAATTGTAACTAACAAATATCACAAATGAAACAGATGCTTATTATCCACTGATAACCTCATTATCTGACAATATAAATGGAAACTAAACATTTTTGTGTCCATTAATTTCAGGACAGGTTTGTAAAAATTATTTAGTTTGGTATTCATCATACTTTTCAGATATAACAGCTTGTCTGAGATCAGATGTTAAAAAAAATATGAACCCTGAATAAGCAGATATTCCAATTTTTCAAATGGAATCTTGGAATTATAACTTTCTGTGAGTTCATTTCTTGAGAGCAATACAATGGAAACTAGCAAAAAACCTGAAACCGCAATCCTTCTAACAATATAAGAATAATAATTGTGTTTGCTTTACTCATTCCTTGGTTAGAAGACTTTTTCCTCCAATATCAGAAAACTAGACTCTCTCTCTCTCTCTCTCTCTCTCTCTCTCTCTCTCTCTCTCTCTCTCTTTTCTAAATGTCATAACCTTCTTAATATACATTCATTTGCTGTAAATATCTACCCTCTTCTATTGTTCCATTTAATAGGCTTTTTCTAAATTACTATGAAGAACATATTTTCAAAACAATTCTCTTGTCTTGCTTTTCTTATGCTTACTTTCATTTTTAATCCTTAGTTCATTAAAAAAAAATTAGCCTAATTTTCAAACTTGTCAGTAAATATTGCCTTAGTTCTTCAAATTCAGACTCTTGCTCCATTCCACCAAAATAGAAAAGAGTCCTTGAATATGTCTTGAATTTACAGATTTACTTCCCTTGCCTGACAGTAGCAGTCTCATTATCTCTTAACTCTTAAATGTTAAAGGAAGTAAAAAAATCTTTGCTTAGGCCTGCTGAGTTGAGATTAAGGTAAAGCAAATATCTATAGAAATAGAAGAAATTATACAATAATGCTTTTTCAGGCTGAAAAGGAGATGAAATGCCCCTAAATAATCTACCAATAAATAGAAAGATGTTATGATATATCCCTTCAAAAAGATCATAGAAAAGAAAAACCAGTTCATTCTTTCTTCAATATTTTGCCAATACAGAGATACTGTACAATATTCCTATTTCAGAAGACACCACCAGCAATTAGACTTTGAGCTGCATATGTGGAATATTTTGGGCTTCAGAGGAAAACTTTATTATTGTTTGACCAGATAGTTGGTTAAATTCTATGTAGTCAACTTATCTGGAGGAGAGAAGATACAGAGGGACTTGGAAATTTATTGTGCATGTAGATCTGTCACATTTCAATTTGACACAAGAGAACAGAACTAGAATATGTGAAAAGTTGTTGAGGCATATTTTTGCTCGATATAAGAGACACCTTCCTTGAATTGTCCAGAAGTACCTTTGGAGGTAAGAAATTCCACTTATTACAAGCCCTTAGTCAAAGAATGATTAACCACTTGTCAGGCATTCTGAAGTGGAAAATTTTCTTTCATAGTTGAGCCACAGAAGATATTTTTTGAAATCCTTTCCATCTTTGAAATGCTCCCCCCACCCCAGTGTCTTTGCTACCAACCATCATTTACAAATGAGCAAATCCCATGCTTGTGTGCCAGAACAAAAGAATATAACAGGCTTTATCTTATAATATGAGAATCAGGACTTCTGTGGTGTCACTAGGAATAAAAGAGAGTGCAATTGATTACTTATCTTGTAGTAATGTGGGTAGAATATTTATTGGTGGTTTCCTATTAGTAGTGAAGGGTTTACAATTTTCCTTTCAGCCTGCTCACTGGTTTTGCTCTTGGGATTACTGATAAATACTGACCAGAGTTTTTGTGTACAGTCATCTCTCAGTAGTCTAAATTTTCACATTAGGTACTTTGGTTATTCTTGGGTTAACCACTGAAAATTAAATGGGTCATTTGTGAAATTTGTGGAAAATCTTTGGAAAATACTGTGGAAAATCACAGAGAGCTCCTGTATTTGAAAGATTTTTAAAAAAATTATTGACAGAAATGCATAAGTACCATATGTTATTAATATATATTATCATTTACCAGCATAAATATACATGCAAAATGTGCTAAACAGCTACTGACTACTCACTCTCTATAGGGATGTCTATTTTTGGCCTTTCCACCATCCAGATTCAGTATGTGATTCCCCCCCCACCAGGGAACTTTGTAGCTTTCACTTTTCATAGCAGAATGTTCTGCATATTGTGTAAGATACTAATCTCTTTCCCATAGAAACTGAAACTTTTTTTTATTGGCACAATGCACTTACTTATTTGTGTGTATTGTGTATATATATATATATATATGTATGTATATTAAATAAATATAATCAGAGTTATTAAAATATAAAAGTTTGAAGTGGTGCCTACAGTTATTCATAGATTTCCACATTCATGGAGGTCCCATATCCTTAACTCTAAAAAATGTAGAACAACTATACTGTCAAGTTTAAGGTTTAGCAACATAAATGATCTATTAAAAGACCTAAATAGCCCAGGGGCTTTTTAGTCTTTGACCTTGACCTCAGAAATACAGCATGAAGTTGGCCTGAACATTTTCAAATAGAAAGTTTCATTCTTTAACCTTTGTTGAAAGGTATTAATGGCATTCAAGTAACAGATGAATTTCTTTTTAGTTTCCTCTTGTGACTAGAAGTTTGCATCTCCTCTCTGTTTCTGTCTCTGTCTCTCTCTCTGTGTCTCTCTTTGTCTCTCTCTCTCTCCTATGCCCATCTTTTCTAATAAATCTGTGAATAATAACATTGTTCATTAGTCACTTAATTTACAATGCACAATCTACTTTGAAACAATATAAAAATTTTCAAAGAACAAAATACATGCAGAAATGTAAACTACAGCTCCCAAACTTAGTTGCAGATTTCTGCTTAGTTTGACAGTGCATATATATGACTTACATGGTTACATCCTTGCTTTGTAACCCATTTAAATCTAATATAAAAAATATACTAAAGCTAGAAGGAAATATTTTAGGAACGATGTCTTTTTAGCAGGACAATTCAAACTGTTCTTGATCATAGTCCTTTCAATTCTTCTCTTAACCTCCATTTAGCCCAGTTCTATTTTCCTTATTTTATTATCTCATCAAAAAAATTCTCATGGATGAACAAAAAGAAAACCCAATCTAAATTAATAAAATTTATATAACTATGCATTACTTATGGTGTTTTTCTTTTGCATTAGTATAACATAAATCTCCATGTATTCACTATTGCAAAGATGAGAAGGGGTAGGATAGGGTAGAGAAGAGACAAGAGAAGGGCAAAAAAGAGATTTTTTTTAATCACATTTTATTGGTAAGGAATGTAGAAGTGGTTAATAACCCTTAGGAATATAACACTGTACAGGGTTCTGATTTAGTGTGTGTGAATTGTCAGAATGGCTTCCTGTTTTTCAGAATCAAAAATCAGAATGGAATTATCCACTAAACTGACATTTTGGGCAAGATCAGAATATAAAGTTATAAAGTTTTATTGCTTTCAGCCAAGAGGAAAGATTACATAATATATAGGAAGGAACTTAGAACTTGGAGTTATGAGATCTAGGTTCATCTTCTAATTCTATGACTCATTGCCTCAGTGATCTTCATATTCTAGTCCATAGAGAAATAAGACAGATGATAAAATAGATAAGTTTGTATGTTTAAGATTTGATAAGATAACCTAACAAGAATTTCTTTTTTCATTAGACTGTACATATATAATCATATTTAACATATTTCCATATCAGTCATGTTGTAAAATAAGGAGTAGAACTAAGGGGGAAGAATAAAACAATAAGACAAAAGAAAAATCTTAAAAAGGAGGTTTTACAATGTGTATATAGTATGCTTTTCTCTGTGCTCAGACTCCAAAGTTTTTTTCTCTGACTATGGATGGAATTTCCATAATAGGTCTCTCAGGATTGTCCTCATTCATTGGGCTTCTGAGAAGAATTGTTTCCATCATATTTGATCATCTCATGTATAATATAAGTATAATGCATACGATGATCACCTAGTCTGTTCATTTCACTCACCATCAGTATATAAAGCAAGAATTCTTAACCAAAGTTCCACAGTTTAAGAAGTCCACATATAATTGTTATTTTTACCAACTTCTACCTGATATTTATCATTTTCTTCAAATAATTAATCTTTTATTCAAGTAAGGGGTTTATATGCTTTAACAGGTTGCCAAAAAGATTTATGACAAAAAGAAAGTTAAGACATTTTGTTCTAAAGTTTCTTTCAGGGGGCAGTGTGAAGGCACATTTTCTGGGAACTCTTTCCCCCCAAAATTCCAGAAGCCAACAAATTATGACCCTAGCCAAAATTAGAGGTACAGAACCCACAGAAAGACCGAGTGATACATTTTCCTAGTCCAAGATAATTTAGAAGTTCTGTGGAAAAGAGGTGTTTCACCAGGACTGGGGGCGGGGTGGAAAAAAGCCAAGACTACAGCACAGCACAGCCCAGCCCAGAGATCACCAGCAACAGCTTGAAGGGGCAGTGAGAGAATTCTGCTACACCAGAATGAGTGTGGAGTGAGGAGCACAAGCCGCAGAATCTGCAACAAGAATCTGGAGAAAGCAGCCTGCACCCCCAAAGATGGTAAGAAGGCAGGGAAGAGGGCAGAAATTTCTCTGCAGTTTCTCTGGGTAGGACTCTGCTGTTTGCCTACACTCAGATCCAGGTTGCAATTTGGGCTTCCACACTAAGTAACCAAGCAGGATCCTTCTTCATAGCTCCAGGGCAGAGGGAAGTGAGGGGGTCATCTGCAAGAGAGCATAAGACCTTGGAGGAATAAAGGTCCCAGTGAGGAGTCCCCCCACCCCCAACAAAACCTCAAAGCCTTGGAAGTGCTGTCTTGGGTTGAGGAAATGAGGAAACAACAGAAAAAAGAGAAATCTGACCATATTAGTCCCATGGAAGATCAAAACACATACCCAGATGATGACAAAGTCAAAGCTTCCATATCCAAAACTTCCAAGAGAAATAGAAAATGGACTCAGACTATAGATAAACTCAAAAAAAGACTTTTGAAAAGCAATTAAGGGAGATGAAGAAAAAATTGGGAGGAGAAATGAGAGCAATGAAGAAAAATCATGAAAACCAAATCAACAGCTTGGTGAAAGATATACAAAAATACAGAAGAAAATAATATGTTAAAAAACAGTTTAGGCCTAATGGAAAAAGCAAAACAAAAGGCAAATGAGGAGAAGAATGCCTTAAAAAGCAGAATTGGCCAGCTGGAAAAGGAGATAAAAAAGCTCTCTGAAGAAAATAGTTCCTTCAAATGCAGAATGGAACTAAAGAAAGCTGACTGATATTGCAAGAAATCAGCAAGAAATAAAACTTTCAAATAAAAGGCAAAAATTAGAGGAAAATGTGAAATATCTCATTGAAAAAACAACTGATCTCGAAATCAGATCCAGAAGAAATAATTTAAAAATTATTGGGCTATCTGAAACCCATGATCAGGAAAAGAGCCTAGACTTCATTTTTTCAAGAATTAATACAGCTAAGTTTCCCTGGGATCCTAGAAGAAGAGTGTAAAATAGAAATTGAGAGAATTCAACGGTCACCTCCTGAAAGAGATCACAAACTAAAAACTTCCAGGCATATTATAGCCAAATTCTCAAACTCCTAAATCAAAGAGAAAATTCTAAAAACTTCCAGAAACTAACAATTCAACCACCAAGGCTCCATATTCAGGGTTACACAGGATCTGGCAACATCTATCTACATTAAGGGCATGTAATATGATATTCTGGAAGACAAAAGATCTTGGTTTACAACCAGGAATCAACTACCCAGCAAAAATGAACATCCTCTTTCAGGGGAAAAGATGGACTTTCAATGAAACAGGGGACTTTCAAACTTTCCTATTGAAACAACCAGGTTTGAACAGAAAGTTTGATCTCCAAGTACAGGCCTCTGGTGAACCATAGAGTGAGTGGAAGAGAAGGACTAACTATAAGGAACTTAATAATGTTGAACTGTTTGTATTCATGCATAGGAAGAAGATATTGATAACTCATATGGACTTCCTCATTTATAATAGCTGTTAGAAGGAGCATATATAGACAGGACATAGGAAGGAGTGGAATATAATGGTATAATATAATAAAAAGATGGGGGCGGCTAGGTGGCGTAGTGGATAAAGCACTGGCCTTGGAGTCAGGAGTACATGGGTTCAAATCTGGTCTCAGACACTTAATAATTACCTAGCTGTGTGGCCTTGGGCAAGCCACTTTTCCCCATTTGCTTTGCAAAAAAAAACTTAAAAAAATTATAGTAAAAAGATGGAGTCAATGGGTTATAAAATAAAGTACTGTGAGGAAGGGAAAGGAAATGAAGAAGCTAAGAAATTTTATAAGAATCAAGAAAAAGCTTTTTCAATAGAGTGGAAAGGGGGAAGGCAAGGGGGAATGAGTGAGCCTTTATTCTCATCAGAAATGGCTCAGAGAGGAAATAACATACACACTTAATAGGGTATAGAAATCTATCTTACCCTAGAGAAAAATAAGAAGAAAGGGATGGGATAAAGGGGAATTGAGAAATTGGTGATAGAAGAGAGGGAAGATTGAGGGAGAGGTACTCAGATACACTTTTGGACAGGGCTAGCATGAAAGGAGAGAGAGAGAATGGCATAAGTGAGAGTGGGGAATAATAGAGTAGAGGTACAGCTAGTAATAGCAACTGTGGGAAAAATACTGAAGCGACTTCTCTGGTGGACTTATGATAAAGAAAGCTACTCATCCCAGAGATAGAGCCATTGGAATCTGAACACAAACTGAAGTACATTTTTTTTCTCTCTCTCTCTCTCTGCTCTTGATGTTTCTCATATTCTGGAGTGGGGGAGGGAGTTTATTTTTACTCTTCTTTTAAAGTTTTTTTCAAGGCAATGGTGTTAAGTGGCTTGCCCAAGGCCACACAGCTAGGTTATTATTAAGTGTCTGAGACCGGATTTGAACTCAGGTGCTCCTGAATTCCAGGGCCAGTGCTCTATCCACTGTGTCACCTTGCCAGCCCAGTTTATGTTTACTCTTATGTTTACGTTTATGTTTACTCTTATAACACATTCAATTTTGATCAATGTGAAACATGGAAACACTGTAAAGACTATCAGACAGGACAGCTTTCTCTGGTGGGGGGGAGGGCAGAGAGGGTGGGGGAAAATTATAAAATCCAAAACCTCATAAAAATGATAGGTAGATACTACTATTGTATATAATTGGGAAAACATAAACTGTTAATGTTTCTTTCAGTTCTAGACCTATCAACCTGATGCTTTGCTGTATTTTTGGACAACTTCAAAATTTCTATCTTCTATGGTTTGAGTCTTTGTTTAATACTATCATTAATTCAGATGCAGGGTCATAGAAAGGGTGGCTTTTACATGAATATTGTTTCTCCAGTGCTTTATGAAAAAATATAGTGTCATGCAAAAATGCAGTGAGACAAACCACAAGATTATGTTGTGTCACTTAGCAGCTGTATATCTTTAGAAGGGGGTACATAAACTTTTAGTGTTTATTTCCTCTTATGTAAATTGAAGAGAAATAGAATTGGTGAAAGATATACAAAAAAAAATACTGAAGAAAACAATTTGTTAAAAACCAGTTTAGCCCTAATGAAAAAAAGCAAAACAAAAGGCAAATTAGGAGAAGAATGCCTTAAAAAGCAGAATTGGCCAGCTGGAAAAGTCGATAAAAATGTTCTCTGAAGAAAATAGTTCCTTCAAATGCAGAATGGAACTAAAGGAAGCTATTGACTTTGCAAGAAATCAGGAAGAAATAAAACAAAAGAAAGATTTTAGGGGGCAGTAGATGGCACAGTGGATAGAGCACCGGCCCTGGAGTCAGGAGCACCTGGGTTCAAATCCGGTCTCAGACACTTAATAATTACCTAGCTTTGTGGCCTTGGGCAAGCCACTTAACCCCATTTGCCTTGCAAAAACCTAAAAAGAAAAAAAAAAGATTTTACTTATTTTGAATTTTACAATTTCCCCCCTAATCTTAGCAATACCTATTGTTATAAGAATTAAATGACTAATATATGTGAAAGTTCTTTCAAAACAATAATTTAGAAAGCAGAAAAGAGCATTATGATTTAGAGAATTGATCTCATAATTAAATAGCACTAGATGCCAATACTACTTCTGAGTCTAAAACATCTGTATGTGACTCGAAGTCTGGAAACACTTTCAGAGTCCTAGTCAGGAACACTTTTCAGAGTCCTAGTTCTAAGATTAAATCTTACAGAATAGATACAGAACTACATTAAAAGAATGAATTTCTCCATGAGATCATCCATATATCATTTAAATGATTTGCTTTTCCTGTTTAGCACAGGAATTAGTAATTAATACTTCATCTAAGGATGATTCCACACTGAAATTATACATGTGGTTGTACAAGAAGGAAAGGCAGAAAAAGAAAGAAAAGGAAGGAAGGAAAAGGAGGGAGGATATGAAGAAAAAGAAGAAAGAAGAGAAGGAGGAGGAGGAGAAGGAGGAGGAGAAGGAGAAGGAGAAGGAGAAGAAGGAGGAGAAGGAGGAGGAGGAGGAGGAGGAGGAGGAGGAGGAGGAGGAGGAGGAGGAGGAATGGAGATGGAGATGGAGATGGAGATGGAGATGGAGATGGAGATGGAGATGGAGATGGAGATGGAGATGGAGATGGAGATGGAGATGGAAAAGAAGAACAAGGAGAATAAATGGGGGAAGGAGGTAGAGGAGGAGGAGGAAAGGATGGGAGGAGGAAGGGAAGAGAAAGAGGAAGAAGGAAAGAAGAAAATGAAAGAAAGAAAGAAAGAAAAGAAGGAAGGAAGGAAGGAAGGAAGGAAACTATCAACATAGGGAGTTTGGTGTAGGGCAATGGTGTCAAACTCAAAAAAGGATTAATTCAGATTCAATGGTTTTGACTTAGAAAACTACATACCTGTGTTATATATGTTCTAATTTTCTTATCTTTTATTTTTCAGCCCCATAAATATATACTGCAGTCAAACTGAACTAAACTTCAGGCATTGTTGCGATTATCCATTCCCATTTCTTTCTTCTCTCTTTCCTTTGCTACCTGTTGAATTATTATCATATAATTAATTTCCCATTCAGGTCAAATGTCAGTTCCTCCATGAATCTGATCTCTCTTTTCTGTTGAATTGCTTTTTTCTCAAACCTCTGATACCAAACTTTGTTTTTCATCTTGATATCCTACAACTATCCTACATTCTTTAATGTTATATACTATAATCATCCTTATTTGAAGCATTTTTTTCCTGATTGGATTATAAATAACACAAAGTTGGGTATCACATTTATTTGAAAATTTATCTCCTAGATTCGTTCTATTTTCATACAGTAAATGTTTAAAGAAAATATTTAATGAATATAAATATCTTCTGCTGCATCTACCTGAGGTCTGAGGCAGAATACTCTAGGGAATTGAGTGATAATTGCATTCCATCTCAGGATCAGTGAATGCTTCATTCTTGATAATAGCTACTGATATTTTTCCTTCTCAAAAAGTATGCTTGCCTCGGATATGTAGAAACCTGGGTAGTCAGTGGTTCTGGGATTATGGGTATACATGGAATCTATGTATTCTCCATGGGCAGTAACATAACTGAATTTGACTTGCTCCCATGAACATTTTCAGTGGAGTTTTCAGTCTTGATTCTTTCCATTTCAGTTTGGTTATACAGCCTTCTAAATATCATTTTTCTATGTGACCCTCAATGACTTCATTTGTGTAACACCTGCAAACCTTAGCATACATCATTACTTAATAGTAATGGCCTAGTCAGATTTATTTGTCATAGTACAATTGGCTTTTCTCTTCTCTTTCAGTAACTCTTGTATAGGTATGACATGAGACAGAATTTGGCCCTAGTGCCATAACCATATTGTGACTTAACTCTGAGTTATACAATAAAAGAAATAGGTCTCTTAAACAAAAAGGCTGAAGGGTCTATTATTGGTTTCACAATAAGTGTCTCGGTAAGTGAACAAATAGCTGATTATGGAGAGTGTCACTACCATTTCTCAATTTCCAGTGAGTCTTGTGATATGTATTGACCAGGGATAGATGTGTTACCTCTCTGTAGACCACACTTTCAGCAGATTTTATATTACTCCTGTGTCAAATAAACCAAATAGATTTTGATCTGACATAGGTAGTTGCCCAAAGGTCTCTTATCTGACTGGCATTAATGCTAATTATGCTCTAAGTGACCTGCAGAAATCATTTAGCCATTTTTCCTCAGCAGCATTTTGATATAGCCGCCTTCTCTATTAGGCTTGAAGATCATCTACACAAATGTACATATTAGCCAATGTAGCCAGGGCAAGATGAACATACCTTATTTCCTTTTACAATAACATGAGATATTCTAATGTGGGAATACAGATATTTTTATTGACCTTTTTCATGACAAACATATTATGATTATAGAAAATCTTGGTGAAAAAAAAAGAAAACAATAAATATGTGATAATTTAGAAAAGAAGCAACAAAACTAGAATTACTGTAAAGAATATGTAGCACATGGGGCACCTCCTCTAGAATGAAGTGTCACCAGAAAACCAACTCCAAGCTTAATGTACTTTGTGGTCCTATTGATATGTTTCCTTTTACTCATTAATCAAAGGAGAAAACTAATTCAAAAGAAAGGCATTTTATAAAATAACAAAATGGTTAACAATGGAATATTTCCTCCAAATGCCCAGGTAAAACTGTCCCACAAATACACAAACCACAAATCAGCAAAATGACTACAAGTATGGTTTCCTGTTGGATCTTGGTCAAATTGGTTAACTACCATAGGAATTAGTTTTTCTCACCTGTAAAATGAAATTGTTGAACTAGATTTTCTCTGTATCCCCTTCAAGTTCTACTATAATCCTTTAGTATGTAGTACATATGGTCAATATGTATGCATAAAGAAGCCTACATATACACACATACATACATACATACATGTATGTATACATTAAAAAATTTATATGACTAATGGGCTTTATAACAGGATAACTAACCCATATATAATATTCCAGGTCTAATGATGACTTCTAGAGATGCTATCACAATGCTCCCTTAAGGGCTTGCTCCCTATTCGTCTCAGGTAGCATGTGTTCTGTAAGCTATATAGTCTTTGACAGTCAATGTCCTTCTGGAATCTACCCTTCAGTACTTGGTTTTATGTGTACTACTTGGGATTACTCCATTGAGCACTTAACTGTGGAGCTTTCTTCTACCTTTAGCTTCTGGCCTCCCCTTGGGTACTCTGCTACAGGACTATTCATTGTAGCATTTCCTGAATGATCCAAATCTATCAGGGGTTTTGAAAGATGCTTCCTAGGTGCTTAATTATTCCTTCCCCCACCCCAATTTCCCTATAGTTTTACAAATCTACCATTCAGCATATTGATCGTGTTCTACAACTCTATATTTCAAGACCTACAACCAAAGTTCTCTTCTGGAGATGTTATCATCTCCTTCTGCGCACCTAGAAGATGGACTAGTAACTTCCCTCCATAACTCCATCACTAGTGTCAATTTGAACTGATGGAATATTTGCTTAAGCCCCAAGTATCTTGACATTCAAATTTCACCAAGTGATCAACCTACACTTGCATTGTATACGTCTGAAACCATTCAGCCAGAAGATTAGATCTAATTGCCTCAGAAAGTGGTAGGCTTATGGTATTAGAAAGCCATGGGGTACATGGGGGCAGACAGGAGCTAAATAAATCCAAGCTATCAAACCCATTTCTTTTATGAATTTAACCCTTCACTTGAATATCTTCTGGTTGGCTGCAAAGATAATTCATCTTTCCTATCCAAGTCACAAAAGTGGGACAAGTGGTCCTCAGAGAATTTTCAAAGATCATTGAGATTTAAAGCTGAGAAACTTTCATACTGGCTTCATCAGACCATACACTCAGAAATCATTGCTTCAGAGACTCCTCAGGTTTCTGTATGAACTTGTCTGTTAACCTCTCCCTCTTAGTGGTGGAGAATCCACTGACCCACACCTTGTTCCTTCATGGCAGAGAGTCATTGGGAGCAATAATAGGATAAACCTGGTATATCTACTCTACCTTAAATCTGCTCCCTTTTGCTCTCAGCAGGAAATGGAACTTCAGGATCAGAAACCACAGGGTGGGTTTCTGCCAGGTCCCCTGATTCCCTAATTCTATCAGGAGATATCACTTTCCTGACTCAGCCAGCAGATTCATTAGCCACTCCTCAGCTTTCTTTTCATGATCCATGAAGGCTGAGAACTCTCTTCTTATTGTTGATGACTCCCTCCTAGTTTACTTTCTTCACTGGCAGTTTACTGATTGTACTGGTAGTTCAACTTCCGTAGTCAACAACCACCAAGGAATGTTTTCCTTGGCACTTTCTTTACCTTCCTGGGCAGCTTCCTCCATCTCTTATTGAATTAATTTCTCTTCCTGAGGAGAGCCTGTTCCTGGTCCAATGGGGAGAATGTCCCATGTAAGATCAATTACTCTGGTCAGAGGAAACCAGGAATTATCCTACCCTCTGATCACAATTCCCTCCTCCTCCTCCTCCTCCTCTCTATTTTCATAACTCTTCTTCCAATTGAACCACATTGTGAGTCATGAAGATATCTCTTGTTTTGTCCCAATCTACCTTAGGTCAGATTAATTTGGGTATGAAATGAAAAGTTCTGAATATTTAGAAAAGGAGGAAATTTACTTTGCCCTGACATGGAAGGGCATACAACAGTATATAATGGTATTTAGTTTCTCTGGATTCAGTCACTTTCTTCTCCAAATGAAAAATAGAGCATTAATTCAGGTACACAAGAATGGGACTCTAACAGTCCAGGAAACTGCATCATGAAAGCTGTTGTCAGTCAGGTTGTTTAGGAGATGGAAGTGGTGTCAGGGTCAGAGAAACTGAGTAGCTAATCCTCTGGTCCTACCATTCCTTTTTGAAGGTCTTGGAAGGGATTGACCATTAGAAATCAGAGAAAGACTGTCAAAGAACATTTAGAAAGAATACAGTAGGAAGGAGGCTAGGTCCATTCCATAGTCTAAGAAATCACAAAAGGGGAATTCCCATTAGTCCCAAATGACTGCCCTGTCCAAGTACTTACTAACAAGGCCCCAAGGAGCTCTCTCGTATTCAACAGAAACTTTTCCCGTGACAATGCGGGGCGAAATTTGACTGTATCCCTTGCCCCCACAAACACAGATCAGTAGAGGACTCAGAATTAAGAATAATTCATATGACTATTGCACTTTAAAATGTGTGAGGGCTTCTCTTCACAAAAAGCCTAGAAAAAGCTGGGTGGAGCAGTAGATAGAACATTGGCCATGGAGTGAGGAGGATGGTTCAAATTCAGCCTAAGATCCTTGACACTTACTAGCTGTATGACTTTGGGTAAATCAGATACTCCTGGTTGCCCCATATCCAGGGCCATCTCTATCTGGTCACTGAACCCAGATGATTCTGGAGGAGAAAGTGAGACTGGTGACTTAGGACACCACCCCTCACTCAAATCCAATTCATGGGCTTCTCATGGCATCACCTCCCTGATGTCATGGTCTTCTTGGAGAAAGAAGCACATAAGAAGTAAGGAGGAGAGAGAGAGAGGCTCTGACACAGAGACCTCATAAGAGTAAGGCAGAATTTATGCACTACAGTTTTCCCAGTCCAAGAGTATTGGATCTCATAAAAATGGAAACTAAGGAAGGAAACAAACAAAAAAAAGAACAATACAAATAAATTCAATGTAGAGTCATGGGGATCATTACCTTCTCCTTGAGTCTTTCTTTATTCCTTTCTAAATCTTTGTATCTTTTGCAACAAGTCAATCTAATTTCAAACTACTCTATATATTTAAAATGCTTACTTTGGAAAATTTCAATTATTCTTATGAATTATCTGCTATCAATCAAAAATAGACTCATGTCTTCAAACCTCAAGTGTCATCTGAATCAAATTAAAATATAACTGGAAATGATTAACAAAAATAAATAACATAACTGATACAATACAATTTAGATAATGTTAATTTGAAGTTTTCTAAGTCAATATGTAGTAATGATCTTAAATGGTAGTGGAGTGATAATTATGTAAGTATAAGTATAAGATACTTTTATAAGTACCACTTATAAAAGTTGTACTTGTATGCCTGGTTCCATATAAGCAATGGTGATTTAGCATTAAAATTTGTTATACAAAGTAGCATTCAGGAAATATATAATCTCAAAGAAATGTGAGAAAAAGAGAGAAACAGAGAGACCAGAAAAGTTTGGATAGACAAGTGTTATGATGACATCAATAGTTGTCAACTCTGGTAAAAATGCTACAGAGGTTTTGTAACCACTGTTAATTCCCAAAATATCAAAGAACTAATACAGGTTAAAAGCAAAGAGCTTTCTTATTTCTTTGAGTGAGAAATTAGACACATGTATTAAGGCCTCCTTTAGTAGGAGATCTAAGGTAGTGGGGCTAAATTTGATTTATATAATTGTGATTAGATTAAGAATCAGCAGTGATGGGGTACAACAGTAACAGTGAGGTACAGCAGCAACAGTGAGGCAAGTTGTCTGGTGACAAAAAGTTCATTCATAGCATGATTTCATATCTGAACCTGTTGATACTTGCCTAAGCTTGGGGATGATCAGGTCTGTTACTTAGTTGTTAGGTGCATCCAGAAAGCAAAGAATTGTATAAAGCTCAGGACACAGCTTTCTTGTTCAGTCTTAGTTCTAGAAACAAGTTTTCCAAGAGAGAGAGGTTATCTTGAATCCTGACAGATCTTAGAGAAAGATCTGCATATTGGGAAGACGTTCTATGAAAGTTGGTGAAAGAACATGTTGGGTTTCCATTTCTATTGTTCCATTTATTTTCAATGACTATTTCCCAAATGCTTTTCCTTCCTACTTCCTCATCCTGGCTTCCTTCAAGACTCAGTTCGAATATAATAATTAGCAAAAGACTTTTCTCTTTCACCCCCACTGTTCCCTCCTTCTGAGAGAAACTTCCATTTACACTGTAAATATCTCAAATGTAGGATCTATGGGATATTCAGGAGTTTGATTAGTGTCTGTTATGCATTCTCAAAGAAGAACATGATATCAGGGAACAGAGTCTGTGACATGCAAGTAAATTGGATTGCAATGAGGAGATACTAGCACTTCTGGTATGAGGGCATGCTGAGACCTTTTCTGGGCTACTTATCCACCATCGGGGTCTACCTGATTCACCCAACTTCAAGCTTTGGTTCTAAGAAACTATAGAATGTGCAGCAACTGCATCCTGGTACACTGTCTCAGCAAATGGTCCAAACTAAATTAAAGCTAACCCACAGTTCTCAGTTCTGTCAGTGAGTTAGGGGAGTGACTACCCCAAACATATGAAGACTTTATCTGGTGGATGAATAAGATTTGTCCCAATTTTCATGAAGAAAAATGAAGCTGGTTCTGTGGAACACCCTTAAAGCATCAAGGTATCATGGTAATCCAATGCATCCCAGGTCATTGCTAGTCATCTTGACTTTGGTCTTTTCACTGAACTTCAGTGATTCTGGAAGAAAGAAAGAGTTTTGTGGCTTTATGCATCCCTTCCTTATTTAACTTTAATTCACAAGAGTCAAGATATTACCTGTAATGTTATTAGTCTTATTCAAAAATGAAGAGCAGGCAACCACAAAATTAAATCTTGAATGTACAATTCTCATTTTTTCTCTTTCCTGTAGAATGTGAGGTTCTTGATGTGAAGAACTATATTTTTACTTTTTCTCTATCCTCAATAGTTTCTAAAGGGTCTAGTGTGAAATAACACTCAAAAAGTACTTGACTAACTGACATATTACAGAACATATTAAAACAAAGCAAAAACAAAACAAACAAGAAGAAAACAAAGGTTTCCACTACATATTCTTAAAGTTATTCATGCATATTTACTTTCCATTAATGCAAGAATCTTCTCTGATTATTTTTTCTTTAATAATGATTGCTAGAAACAGGTTTTACAGAATAAAATACAGAATGCAATCTGCCAATTTCTTCTACAGAAACCTCTCCTGATCATGACTTTCATTCACCACAGCCTATCTACTACTGCTAATACTTTGCCCTTTAATGCTTCCTGCTATTTACTTTGTGGTTATCTGGCAAATATAGTTTTGCATATAAGTTATCTCCTTGACTTGGATATACTTCCCTTAAGGTTAGAATTTGTACTAGTTATTTCTTTGTATTCCAGATCTTAGCACACAGTGCCTGACATGTCATGAATGCACAATATAAAGATTTGTTCATTGGTTCATGGTAGATATCAAAATTTATACTTTTACCTTCAACTCATCTATACTGAAATAAAAATTTAAACAAAAAACAATCAAGTGTTTTTTTTAAAAATAAGGTAATTATTCTTTGCTTAAAATTAGATAGAAAAAGCAAAAGTTACTAACTTTAGGAGATCCACCCTTGAGGCTATTTCAACTCTAATTAATTAAATTGCCAATGTACCTTTCCTTTAACATTTACCTCCTCAAATAATGAATACTTCGTTCTGTTATATGTAAAAATAAAGCAATATAATTATAATTAAAATGTAATAGAATCCCTACATTTGAGTGCAATTAAATACACATTTACAAATTGTTGTCTAATTTTCTTAATGCCATTTTAAAGTAATATAAGCTCATTTCCAAAACAAATCAATAAAAATAACAAGAAACGAATGGCCTTTGCTATTTTTATAATGGCACATTCATTACTTTATATCTCATCTTTAACTTTCATTTTCTTAATATATAAATTCTGTTGTTTTTCAAAATGAAAATAAGCATTTGTAGGAATAAACATCTAAGCAAATTCACCACTACTACTATTGCTATTACTACTACTACCACCCTCAATACTACTACCGTTGCTACTACTACTCCTACTACTTCTGCTACCACTACTTTTCCTACTCCTACTCGTACTCCTACTCTACTATCACTTCTACCACCCACCACTCCTAACACTTCTACAACTATTCTTCAGAAAGTTGCATAATTTGAAATGCTAAAAGTAAAACTGGTACTCCCAAAGAAATCAAAGGAAGAAGAAAAAATCAATTGCATAAACATATTTAGATTAGAGCTTTGTGGCCACAAAGAACTAGAAACTAAGAGAGTACTCATCAACTAGGGAATGGATAAGGTTTAAGTTTCAGGAGTCAGTTTCTGAATAGAGGATGAGAACATCTGAAGGGGACTTGGAAGAGCATACCACAGTGGTGGAACACATTGAATGAAGTCTGCTACTTCACATTTCTGCTTTTGTCAATCAGTAAATGATTTAGAAATTTTTAAGTACCTATTATAAACTGCATACTGTGCTAAGCAGTGTAGATACAAAATACTGATAATGATGATGATGATGATGATGATATAATGACAAAAATATTAATATATGACTCATGAAACACACAGTGTCATGGGAACATAACTTGATAGATTAGAGGAAATCATTTGAAGAATGGTAAGATAATAAAGTGGAATTGGGACTGGTTTCCAGTAGAAGTTGGGGTTTTAGCTTGGACTTGAAAGAAGCAGGGGAAAAAGAGATGAGGAGAAAGAAAATACCATGGATTAGAGAGAGTTGATGAAAATGTTCAGAGCTGAATAGAATATGCAAGAGCAATCAAGAAAGATCAGTGTCACTGGATCATGGGGTACAAAGCAGGGGGAGAGGTAATGAGTAAAAGAAATATCATAGACAGAGATGGAAGGGAGTAGGTTACGAAGGAAATTTAAATTCTAGAAGATTTTATATTTGTTCCTTAAGGTGAAAAGGAATCCTTGAAATTTATTGAATGGGGATTGGAGGGGAATCATGACAACCTCACAACTGTACTTTAGAAATACCATTTTGCCACTTGAGTGGAGGACAGATAGAAGGGGGGGGAGACTTCTGGTAGGTGGATCAGTCAGTCAATAGTTCAGATTATCAAATTGGAAAATAAGTGAACTCTAAAAATACCAAATAGCTCACTCTGGTCATCATAAGCACAGCCAACTTTTAAGAAACAAAATAAAAATAATTTGGACAATACTAGTCATAAGGGGAAAAAAAACTTCATTTCATCAGAAGAGTGAAACTAGGTTCCTCTAGGAGGAAAACTACTTCAGTGTGAGCAAATCTCAATACCTACAGCAATGTTGCTCAGTAAGCCATAGCTTTGACAATGAAAGATGACAGCAACACGAGACAAGTTTGATTCATTGCAGGGTTTAAAGGCTGAAACATGGGTCCTGCAGATGCTAGTCTGAACTCAGGTACCACCTGGGGTTTGGGGAGAAACAATTCAGGGATTTTGTTGCAGCAGAGTTTATCCAGAGAATGAGCAAAATGGATTGTTGTTATGCCAAGTTCAAGGCTCTACTTTCTGGGTCTTATCTCTGGAAAACAGTGAGTCTTCTAATAGTACAAAGAGAGGGATGATTTTGGCTTGGGGATGTTGTCAAGTGCTAGCAGGGTAGTAACAGTATCAGAAGAGAGAAAGGAGTATGTGAAAGATGTAGGGAAAGTTAAATCAATAGCTCTTCACAACAGATTGCATATGAGGTTGAGAGAAAATAAAAAGTTCAGAGCCAGGTTGACTAAAACAATAATAGTGTCCTTGTCAGGTTCATAGCAAAGCTATTTGGTTTTAGCAATGATTTTGGTTATTGTAACTAGAAGGCAAAACAAAAAGTGGAGAAAAGGGAAGTAAGAAGGTGTTAAAGATAAGCTGATTGGTCTACAGTTTTGCTTAGGATCAGTAAATATCCTTTTCTAGCACTAGAAGAATAAGAAACACATCAAATGAAAACTAGCTAATGTGGGTTTCTACTATTTCTAGAAGAGGTAAAAAGCTTATAGCACTTTCCCATAAAATTGAGAAAAAATTCTGTATAAAATTGAGTGGCAGCACAGAATCATGAATAAAGACTGAACTTCAAAGTCAGGAAGACCTCAGGTCATATTCTGACTTTCACCTACATGCTAAGTGACTCTTGGCAAGTTACTTAAACTATATGACTAAGCAAGTCTCTAAGATTAAGTAGGGAGGCAATTAATTTGTAGAAATTTTTTTTAAATTAAGAATTCCTTATGTCGATATAAACACAGATACAAATAGAAAGAATAAAGAAACAAATAAAACAAAACAAAAATAGTGTGGAAAACTACATGATTGGTATATGGAGGTAAGTAAAATATATTTTTCTATTGCTAAAATGATGAAAAAGTTAATTTCTATATGATTTTAAAAATTCCTATTTAGAACCTTCAAATTTATATCCCTTAAGTGCCAAGATGCACTTAAAATGTTTTTTGAGTATTAAAATTGAAAAGTAGACACTAGAGTAAACTTCTTTAAATGCATTGAAAGGATGTTAGGAAAAAACATTGCTTGAAAATAAATGGAGGAAAATGTTTCAAGCAAATTCCATGACAATCATCAACTATCTTACTAAAGGATTTAGGAGGTGATGAATTAAGTGGAGCCAAACGTGGTGAAGTGGAAAACTAGTCTTAGAGAAGTACACTGAAGTGAGACATAAAGAAGCCTGGGAGAGATGGTGTTTTACTCAAACACTTTGAGGGGAAAAAAAAAGGTAAAATTCTACCTTCTAAACAATGTTTGCACTAATCTTTAAAAAAAAAAGCAAATTCCAAGACTGACAAAAAGAAATGCACTTGTTGTGTAGCACAATGAAAAATGCATTCTCTGAAGAGACTGGATAGTAAACTTAAATAAGGGAAGATACAGCATATAGAAAGTGTTAGAAAATAAATGCCAATGGAGTTGAATATTGGGATCATTTCTAACTCCAACCCAGTTATATTTTAATGATTTTTTACAAAAATTGAAATGAAAGCATTTATAATTTTGGTAATTATTTTACAAAGAGAGGTAAAGAGTAAATTTGGCAGTAGTGCTGTTATAACTAGAAATTAGTTGCTTATATTAATGGCTAGGTAAAATGTATGTGATCATATCTAGTGTGGAAGGAAATAAGAAAGGAAGGAGGAAAAAGAAGAAAAGAAATAAACAAAGAAGGAAGGAAGGAGAAATACTCTGTGTTACATTCAGGAACAATATACTGTTAGTGTTTCTTCTTCACCATCTTGATGTCATGATTTACCTTCAATGTCTACCAGGGGTACAGATTCCTACTGTAAGGCCCTAGTTATTTGCTAAGGTTTTACTGAACTATTCTAATTCAAACCCAGTATATTGCTGCTCCCCAGCTATCTTCCTGTAATTTTGCTACAACTTTGTCCTTCTAATCTCTGTCCCCCTACCCCTTTTCTACCTTTTGCTATAGGAATATTCATGAGGTTAATACTACTACTTTGGTAAATAATGAATCCATCAATTTTTTTATGATTCTACTCAGCATCCTTGAATAGTTCCTGACCAAAAAGCTCTTCCTGTCTTATATCAATTGTCTTATACCATATTTAAACTGCCTGAAAGCAAGTATTACCTTGCTTTTTTAAATTAAATATCCCAGTGTTTAGCATTGTCTATGGAAGAGAATAAGTAGTTTGTGAATGCTTTCTATTTCATTCAAATTCATTCAAATATTTAGATGACATGCTTTTTTTTCCAAAGAAAATATAAAGATAGATGCATTTTTGAGATAAATAGTTAAAGATTCTTTTTTTAATAAAGTAACTGAGATCTGTCCAAACAAACAGAAGAAGACTTAAAATTAGGACTTCTGCCCATGAGTCCATAATATTTTTGTTATCCTGTGTTTCCTCTATAGGACATACTTATTTTCCTCTTACATAGGAAAATAAGGGAATTTATTATTCCTCCTTATTCAAAAGTCTTCAGGTTAAAAAGAAAAAAAATTGAATGCTTTGTAATTTTTGCATTTACATTCAATTCTTCAACAATGAACCAATTTAGAGACTTTTTGTTAATCTATAGTAACCTGATAGGAAATAGTCAAAGAATATGTGTAGGTGCTTGAATCTATCAATACTCTTAAATACTGGGCTCTCATTGGATAGCTGCACTTTTTATCTCAAGCTTGTTACAGGAAATATTGAATTAATGATGATAATCATAGTCATTAATATAACAATCTAAGTACTACAAATCACTTTTATGTACATTGAAACATTTAATCATTAAAACAATCCTTTGAGAAAGGAATTGTGGACATTATTAACTACATTACATATATATGTACATATTTTTGAGTGTATATATGAGTGTGTGGGTATAAGTAGATTTACATACATATAAATATATATATTTATATGTATGTATATGAGAAAATTCAGACTTTGACCTATTCATGACACTGTTGGTAAGTACTGTGATTTGAACTAAAATCTCCTGACTCAGATTCTAGTATCTTTCCATTGTACCTTTCCTGGATAAATTATATTTTTTTTCAAAAAATAATCAAAGAAATAAGCATTATAAATATATTGTAAAAATTTCTGAATTTGGATCTGAAGGAGTTATGTTCCTGTCATTTAACTTCCCACCCCACCCCTATTCAAGTGCAGTGACTTAACACTTTAGATCAGATACAAAATTCTGTTTTTATAAAGCCCTTTATAAACTCTTCTCCACCTACATTTCTAGTACTTTTACATTATAAACCTCCTCCCAATCCCAGTGTACTCTTTGATCCAGTCACACTGTACTATTCCTTGAACAAGACATTTCATGACTCAGTTCAAGGATTTTTTTTCTCCCTCATTCTTCCATGACTACCATGCTCTTCTACCCCCTTCTTTACTTCCTGACTTTCCTAGATTCCTTTAGGTCTCAGTTTAAATATATCTTTTATAGGCAGCCTTTCTCATTCCATCTTAATTTGAGTGTACTTCCTCTATTTATTATTTCATAATATCTTTCATATAACTTCTGTCTACATAGTTTTTTTTTTGCATATTGCCTCTTCCATTGCATTGTGAACTTCTCAAAGATTGAAACTTTTTTTTCTCATTTTTCTTTTTCCTCCAGAATTTTACAGAGTTTCTAGTGTATATAGTAGAAGCTTAATAAATACTTTTTGGCTATAATATTACTTACTCTTGTGACTATTGAAAAACTGGAAGATCTCCCTAGTTCAGGAATTCCTTTTCTGAATAAAGTGAAATGTCCTTTAAGCTCATTTTCCTTTTGTCAATTAATCTATCATTATAAAGTTTCTGATTAAATATATGTATATATGGATTTACTAATAATGTGTCTGTGTGTATATATATTTGCACATTATATATAAATAGTTATGTTATTATTTACATGTATGTACATTTGTTTATTCATTCCTTCATTTATCTTCTAAGGGACTCTCTCTTGCAGCTCCAAATTTATATTTCAAGTCTCCTGAAAAAAATTCTATAGGAATATGTGCATCTGTATATATATGAACTATATATGTGCATGTGCATTTACATGTATACAATAACAATGAGTGAGAGAATATAAAAGAATTTTTAAATCATTTCAAAATGAATATAAAATTTGCTTTGAAACCCTTCTGAATTTCAAATTTTGATGAATATGTTGATTTGTAACAGTTAAGTTAGTGTTTGTTTTTATTCAGTCATTTCCAACTCTTCATGATGCCTTGGACCATGGCATGCCAGACCCTTGTAGCTTCCTTATCTTTGAAAGTTTGCACAATTTCTTGTTCATTGTTTCCAAGATACTATCTATCCATCCTACACTTTGCCATCCCCATTTAATCTTTTTCAACATCAAAATCTTTTCCAATGAATCCTATATTTTTATTATGTGACTAAAGTATTTGAGCTTCAACTTCAATAGCCTGAATTGATTTCCTTAAGAATTGTCTGATTGGACCTCTTTAATATCCAACAAACTCTTAAAAATCTTCTCCAGTACCAAATACAAAAGCATCAGTTGTGTGTGGTATTCAGCTTTCTTCATAATTCTACTATCACAGCCATATATTGCTACTAGAAAAAAAAAACATAGCTTTGACAATATGAACTTTTGTTGGGAGATGAGTCTCTGTTAATATGATGTTCAGATTTGCCATAGCTTCCCTTCCAAGGAGAATGTCTTTTAATTTCATGGCTGCAGTCACTACCTTTGGTGATCTTTGAGTTCATGAACTCTGAAACTGCTTCCATTTCTTCTCCCTCTATTTGATAGGAAGTGATGGAAATATTGCTGTGATCTTAAGTTTATTTTTTTTAATGTTAAGCTTCAAGCCAGTTTTTACAGTCTCTTTTTTCACCTTTTTCAAGAAACTTTTTAATTCCTTTTTACTTTCTGCCATCAGAGTGGCATCATCTGCATACCTGAGATTGTTAATATTTCGCCCAGCAACCTAATTCCATTTTTAAATCATTTGGCCTGGCATTTAACATGATATACTCTGCATATAAGTTAAATAAATAATATCACAATATAGAGCCTTGTAATATTCCTTTCTCTAATCTTAAACTGTTGTTTCTTGTCCCTCATGAAAGTTACTCAGAATACAAGTAATGTGATCTTTGAGGACTTGCCACATTTTGTTGTGATCCACACAATCAAAGGTTTTAATATAGTCAATGAAGTAGAATTAGTTATTTTTATAAATCTCCCATGCTTTCTCCCTTATCCAGCAACTGTTGGCAATTTGGTCTTTAGTTCCTCTGCCAACCATTTTGCTCTTCTGATAATTCTAAGATCATATATTGTTGAAACCCAATTTGTAGAATCTTTAGCATATGCATTGGTAGCATATGAAATGAGCACAACTATTCATTAATTTGAACATTTCTTTACTTTGCACTTCTTTAGGATTAGAATGGTAAACTGATTTTTTTTCCATTCCAGTAGCCAGTGCGGTGTTTTCCAAATTTGTTGACATACTGAGTGGAGCATTGTAATAGCATCATATTTTAGGATTTTAAGTAGCTCAACTGAAATTCCAATACCTCCACTAGCCTTATTATTAGCAAGGCTTCCTAAAATTGGTTTAACTTCATTTTCTAGAATGTATGACTTTAGATCAGTAACCATACCACTATGGTTAGTAGTGATATAAAGGTCTGTCTTGTATAATTAATTTGTGTATTCTTGCCACCTCCTCTTAATCTCACTACTTCTATTAAATCTCTAATTATTCTTATCTTTTGTAATGCCTATTTTTTATTGAAACTTTCCCTGGAGCTCTATAATTTTCTTAAAGAGATCTCTTGTCTTTCCCCATTTTATTGTTTCTTTTTTCCATCCCTCATTTAAGGATATCTGGTTTTTCTTTTTGGCAAGGCAATGGGGTTAAGTCGTTTGTCCAAGGCCAAGCAGCTAGGTAATTATTAAATGCCTGAGGCTGGACTTGAACTCAGGTACTCCTGACCCCAGGGGCAGTGCTCTATCCACTGTGCCACCTAGCTGCCCCTAGGGATATCTTCTTATCCCTCCTTACTGTGCTCCAGAAATATGCATTCTGTTGGGTATACCTTTTCCTTTCCCCTTTCCTTCTTTCCTCCACTATTTTTAAAGTCTAATCAGATAACCATTTTCTTTCTTTCTTTCTCTTCTTTTTTTTGGTGTTTCCCATACAGTTTTGCAAACCTTTGCCCATTGTTCTTTAGGTAGTCTATTAGAGATAATATTTTAAAACTATTCATCACTTTTACTTCATATTCATGAAAATTCACAATCTAATCCAATTAGTTCCAGGTCTTGTTTTAGCTATCTTTGTAGAGTTTCTCCATCTTTGGCTACAAAATACTTTATCAGTTTTATTTCAGTATTAACCATCTGGTGATGGGCATATGTAGAGTCACCTTTTGGATTGTAGAAAAAGTTTTTGTTATGAGTGAATTATATTGACAAAACTCTGTTAGTCTTAATTAGCCTTTACAGAATTACCCTTACAGAATAGTGCTTCCAGAGAAGTAAATATGATAAATTGTGTTTCATATAAATGATCTTTTTTAGTCTTATCTGAAAATGGGGTCTGAGATTTTTCCTGTCATTCTTATCAAAAGATGAAACCTGGACAAGAAATGGTTCTCTTCAACACATCATTACCACTATATATATCATGTATCCATTCCCTCTGACAACAATGTATCTAACTCATGTCATTCCTCTAACCCTTAAACATGTGACCTAAAAATAGAGTTATCTTAGAGGAAACTTGACAATTAACCCTGATCCTAGACAATTATTATTTTACTAACTTTTCTGGCAGTTCCATTGAGTCATGAATTAGATATTACATATGTCACCTTGATCACAATCATGCTCTATAACTTGAGGGAGAATGAACACATATTATTTGAAAACTTTACTGCTTCCTATGAGAGATGACCAAGCAAAAGAATAAATAGACAAAGTCAGATGCCCAAGTATTCCTGAGAACTACAGTATTATATCTCTATTGCCTATTCGAGTCTTACCTAGCTCTATTCCTTTCCCTCCCCCACCATGAATGTTTTAGTGTGATTTTTAGACTATATCTATAAATGATTAATCTTCATAAGCTGCATCTCAAAAATTTCATTCCCACCCACTTTTAAATACCTTCTGTGCATCCCCACATAAGCATGAAATTCCTTATTCTGATCTTTATTCACTATCACTTTCCATCCTGTTCTTCAACAGTTAATGATCTGCTTTTCTAGAGAATGTCCTGGGTTTTCATACCTTTGGTCATTATTCAAACTTATATGTGTAGTTCTACCCATTTCTATTTTTGATCCCAGCTTCATCTTTAATACTCTCAAATAATACTTCTCGATGGTGACTTTTCTTCTCTATCACCTTTCGAACCTAGCACAATGCCTTACAGATAATAGAAACTTAATAAAGTGAAGATTTCTATTCTCTGAATTATATCTCTAAAATGCTTCTAGTCTTCAAGGGACTTATATTTTATTTGGGTAGATAAATAAAACGAGAAATAAATATAGACAAGTGAAAAATCACCAGAAGCTAGAAAGATAAAGAAAACATTCCTATAAAACCTAGCTTTACATAAACTGAAGCATGAAGGAACTAAAAGAAATCAGGAGGTGAAGGTAAGGAAATAGTTAATTTCATGCTATTAGCTTTAGAATCTTTGCCTTGCACTCTGTGCTTACTTCCAAAGGCAACAATCAGGCTACCTTTGTACGTTTTCCATCTTTTGTTTCTATATTATAATGTTGTTTATTATTTTATTTTAATTGTGGCCAAATTGAAAAGCATATAGTACCAAATCTGATAACAGGTGATATAACATAATTAGTCAATAATCTATTCAAGAAACATTTATTATCAAGACCTTTGTATCTGCAGTACCTATCTTGGCAGTAGGTCTTAGTGTAAGTACTTATACAGTGGATAGCAGTTATAATGATAGTATTCTTTTTCTCTTTTTATGAGTTACTTCAAAAGACTAGATATTATAAATATTTTTGAATAAATATTTCAAAGCTCATCCATACCAGAATTTACAACTATGTTGTGAGGATGTACTTTTATTCCAAATATTTCATTACCTCTTTTAAAATTGCATTTAGAGACTTTAGAAATATTTTAGCAGACCTTCTAAAATCACTTTATAGTCATGAAATATGTTCCATTTCTTTATTTCCCCTTTTTTCTTTCTGTTTTTTTAGATAATTTTCTACTCTTTACTTTTTTCCTTTTTTTTCTGTAGCTACACTGTAGTGCTCAAATCTGTAAGAATCTTCCGTAAAAGATTTTTCAGTGGGGTTGAAAAAAAACTGGAGCTGAGTCTGGACCCAGAGGGAGTTTTATTATATTTGATCACATCAGTAATAAGGATTACTATTATAAATTCATATCTGTGCTGCTTTGCTGATGATATCAGATAAGTTAAGTTATAACCAACCAATTGACATAAACATGCATTATTCAGTGAAATCACTGTGCTGGAATTCAACAACTAATTGTATATCTTTTCCCCATCATAAGATTAATCAAGTTCTTTCTTTTTAGATGCTTATTAATCTTTATTTTTAGGCAATACTTTTGGGCTTATTTATTTTATATTATTGGAATAATCTTGTTGTGAGAGTAAACATAAACCTACTCTCTTCACCAAAAAAGAGAGAAACTTCAAGAATAGTGGGAGGGAAAAAGTGTACTTCAGTCTGTGTTCAGATTCCAAGAGCTCTGTTTCTGGGAGGAATTGTCTTTTTTATCATAAGTCCACCAGAGAAGGTGCTTCAATATTTTTCCCACAGTTGCTATTATTAGCTGTATTTCCCTCCACTCTATTCCTCCCCACTCTCATTTATTCTATTCTCTCTCTCTCTCTCTCTCTCTCTCTCTCTCTCTCTCTCTCTCTCTCTCTCTCTCTCTCTCTTCACCCTGTCCCTGCTCAGAAGCATGTTGTATCTGAATACCCTCTCCCAAGATCTTCCCTCTATTCTATCATTTGCTTCCCCATTCCCCTCCCCCAATTCCCCCTTATCCCATCCCTTTCCTCTAGTTTTTCTCTAGGGTAAGATAGATTTCTATACCCTATTAAATGTGCATGTTATTTCCTCTATGAATCCTTTCTGATGAGAATGTAGGTTTACTCATTCCCCCGCACCTTCTCCCATTCCACTCCATTGCAAAAACTTTTTCTTGACCCTTATGTGAAATATCTTAGCCCCTTCTTTCTCTCCTTTCCCTTCCTTGCAGTACTGCTTTCCTTTTTCACCCATTGAGTCCATCTTTTTACTATATTATGCCATTATATTCTGCTACTTCCTGTGTCTTGCCCTTATGTGCTCCTTCTAATAGCTCTTATAAATGAGAAGGTTCATATGAGTTATCAGAATCTTTTTCCCATGCAGGAAAACAAATAGTTCAAAATCATTAAGGTCCTCATAATTAATCCTTCTTGTTCACCTCCTCTATGGTTCACCTGAGTCCTGTACTTGGAGATCAAACTTTCTGTTCAGCTCTGGTCATTTCAATAGGAAAGTTTGAAATTTCTTTTTAATTTGAAAGTCCATCTTTTTTTTCCTGAAAGAGGATGTTCAGTTTTGCTGCATAGTTGATTCTCAGTTGTAATCCAAGCTCTTTTGCCTTCCATAATATCATCTTCCAAGCCCTATGAGTCCTTAATATAGACACTGACCAATCTGTGTAATCCTGACCATAGAGCCATGGTAGTCGAATTGTTTGTTTCTGGCTGCTTTTAGTATTTTCTCTTTGATTTGGGAATTTTGGAATTTGGCTATAATATTCCTGGGAGGTTTTCTTTTGGGATCTCTTTCAGAGGTGATCTCTGAATTCCCTCAATTTCTATTTTACCCTCAGCTTCTAGGATATCAGGACAATTTTCCTGTATTATTTCTTAAAAAATGAAGTCTAGGATTTTTTTTCCTGGTCATGACTTTCAGGGAGCTCAGTAATTTTTAAATTATTTCTCTGGGTCTGTTTTTAAGTTCAGTTGTTTTTCCAATGAGATATTTCACATTTTCTTCTAATTTTGGGGTTTTTTTGGTATTGTTCTATTGCTTCCTGGTTTCTTGCAAAGTGATCAGCTTTCTTTAGTTCCATTCTACATTTGAAAGAGTTATTTTCTTCAGAGAATGTTTTTATCTCCTATTCCAGCTGGCCAGTTCTACTTTTTAAGGTATTCTTCTCATCACTTGCCTTTTGTGTTGCTTTTTCCATGTGGCCTAAACTGGTTTTCAATGTTATTTTCTTCGGTATTTTTTGTAATTCTTTCGCCAACTTTTGATTTGCTTTTCATGATTTATCTGCATTGCTCTCATTTCTCCTCCCAATTTTTTCTATACCTCCCTTAATTACTTTTCAAAGTCTTTTTTGAACTCATCCATAACCTGAGCTCATTTTCTATTTCTCTTAGAGGCCTTGGATACAGAAGCTTCAACTTTATCATCTTCTGAGTGTGTATTTTGATCCTCCATGGAACCAAATTAATTTTCTATGGTTTGATTCTTCTTTTTTTCTGTTGTTTGCTCATTTCCTCAGCCTATGACTGATTTGCCACACTTCCAAGTCTTTGGGGTTTTTTGGAACACCCCACAGGGTCCCTAATTCCTCCAAGGTTGGGCACATGGGCAAATGCTGGGCACAGGGAAATAAAAAAGGGAAGTATACCTCAAAGATCTCTTGGGTCTTAGAAGTAGAGATAGGTTGAGTGTCCAGATTTGTCTAATATCTTCCATAATGATGTCCTTCCCATTCTTATTTTCAGCACCCAGTAATTCAAACTTTTATCACCACATAGTGGGACTCTGACAGTAACATTCCAACTGTTATGCCTGATTGCACTTTCTCCTTTCTTTTCTGGACCATGACATTATATAAAATGATGTCTTCTTGAAAATACCACCTTTTATCATGTAACTTCCTTGTTCTGACACCTTCAATAGTTCTTCATTTACTAGGAATGTATATTATTAGCACATCATTCAAAGTCCCATAACCCCCCCACACACACATATATTCTTGAGAGTATCTCTGTCAATATTTATATCTCTTTCCTTTTCTTGAAATATCCTCTTTCTGGAATCTTTTTCTGTTCTCTAAGTTCATCCTTAATACTTAGACACCAGTTTTTGTTTGCTTGCTTGTTTGTTTTTGTTTTAATGAATTTCTTAATTAGTTACAAGCCTAAAGGCTAACTCTACTCAGAAAAGTCTTTTACTGCATTAAGAGGAGAATCAATAAACCTAAGCCCAAGACAGAAAACTGTCTTAGTTATTAATTTCTTCCCATTTTGCTTAGGAATTTATTTTCTTAGTGGTTTTTCCTCTCTTTCAGTTCCTGTGATTCTTCTTTTTTGTAAGCTATTTGTCTACCCTTTTATTCTTGTTTGTTCAACTCCTGTGATTATTCTAAGAATAAATTGCCTGCTTAGACTTTGAACCTCCAGCCTTAATTTCCTCTCTGTATTTTTGCCTACATGATTCCTATTTGATTTATCTGTCCCTTATACCATGCCTCAGTTCCCATACACGATGGGCTTTGACACCTTCCCTTGTTCATTAACCCAGTGTCATGCTTAATTATTGTATGATTGATACAAAAACTCTCTTTTGTAGCTATTTTAAGGTATATATTAACTAATACCCATTAAATATATACAATTAATGTGTCCTTGATGTGTCATTCATTTTGTCTGATGGGCTCACATCTTTCTCTATGTGAATACAACTCAGAATTTAAGGTCCAATTAATAATTGAATATGAAACTTTGGATCATTTTACTTTACATGATTCTTGACTTCTATACCCACAAATAATGCTTTGTTGTTTACATCACAAATCTACAATTATGTGTAATCTTGGATTATTTCCCTTTTATGTATAGTCTTTGGTTATTTAATAGACTATAAATCTTTGCCTTTAACTTACCTTTTCCCATTTTTGTGTTATTATAAGCAGAAATGATTGATTCTAGTTAGGACACTGTCCTTTTTTGCCGACCACAAGCACACACATGCACACACACAATACTTAGATTTCAAAATTTCTTCAGTTCTTTCATCAAATTCTTCTCCTGGGTCATTTACTATATCCATAAATAATATTTTGGCTAAACAAGAACTAAACCTTCAAAGTCTACTTATTCTCAGGTGTTTTTCCCTTACTAGGAAACTGGTGCTTGTGAGGAAAGCACTTGCTTTCAGTAATTACACACTTACTTCATGGGTTATTGTGAGGAAAGTAGTTGGCAAAGTTTAAAATTCTAGAGGGCAGAGATTATCATCATAGTTGATAGTCATGTCTAATCTCATTGGCTAAATTTTCATGTGAAATCAAATTACTCTAACAGATACATTTTACTTGGATGTCCCACTAGTATCTCAAATTATACCTATTTCTATGTTCTCAGGCTTGACACCTTGGGTTTCAACCTTGACTCTTCTTTTTTCCTGATCTTTGTATCTAATTTGTTACCAAATTTTAATTATTCCTCCAGTATTATATCTCTTGATTCCACTGCATGCAGGAACATCTCTGGTCATCTTGATCCATAATCAGTCATTGAACACAGATGGATCTGGAAGAGAAAGTGAGACTGATGACTTTACACAGCACTCCCTCACTTAAATCCAATTCTCTTGTATGTCATGGCATAACATCCCAGATGTCAGGTCCTCAAAGACAATCAGCAACTTATGTGGGTATCAGGAGCTACCCCATTGCTACTCAGCCTTGCACTTCCTTCCTTCCTTCCTTCCTTCCTTCCTTCCTTCCTTCCTTCCTTCCTTCCTTCCTTCCTTCCTTCCTCCCTTCCTTCCTTCCTTCTTTCCTTCCTTCCTTCTTTAGGCAGCAATAGGTCCCAGACCAAACCTACTTGGTCAACGTTGTTTGGGCTCTGACTAACTCAAAGTGAATATTAATAGAAATTTTTTCTATTTTGGCCCCAAACCCTGAGGGTCTTGCCCTCCAAGATTCTTTGATCCTCCAAGGCCATTCTTTGCTTCATTTGTTCATTACCCTTAATCAGTGATTGGACATTACCTTGGTTAAACAATTCAAAAAGGCCAAATTATCCCATTGCAACAAGGACCATCTCCAGTCATCCTGATACATATCTGTTCACTAGACCCAGATGACTCCAGAGGAGAAAGTGAGAATAGTGACTTTCCACAACCCTTCCTCACTTAAATCCAATTCTCTTGCATGTCATGGCACATCTTTGAGAATAAAGTTCAAACAATATATTTCACTTTTGTTTCTCTGTTCCTTAACTTTACCACTATCCTAATTCAAGCCTATATCTCCATTTATCTCAGCAATCTGCAAACTGGCCTAAGTTCCTTCATTCCATTTTTCACATTTGTCAGAATAACTTTTCTAGAGTGTCCCTGGCAATTTCAATTCCTGATAAAATATATTCATCCATATATATTACATTTAAGCTATCACATGCATATATATGTATATAAATATAGGCATAATATATGTACATGTAGTTATGAATTTACACATATACGTCTGTATATTATGGCTAAGGCAATGATTTGAGCATATAACAAGATCAATTCTTGAGTCTGACAAATGTACCAAAGAAACTTGCTATAAAGATTTTCTCCTGCCTCTAATGTTTTTTTCTTACTTTTAAGTGCATGAGTTTAATTTGTTCAAAATGCTTCCTTTTTTCAGAAAAGAATAATATAGTACTTTTTATGTGAAAGGTACTGTGCAAAATTCTTTACAAATATTATCTGATTTAATCCTCTCAACACCCTGCAAAATAGTTACTGTTATGAATACCATTTTTATAGTTGATTAAAGTGAGACAAAAAAAGGTTAAATGACTTGCCCAAAGTCAGCACAGCTAGTATGTCTCTGAGGTTGGATTTAAAATTAGACCTGCCCCCTGGCTTAGTGTTTTTTACCACTGTGCCATAGTATCTTGGAAAACAAGTTCTGAAATACCCAACTATGCTTCACTTTCTTCTCATTTGAGTCACACCCTTTACAGTCTCTTAGCCTAACCTCACCTGACATCACACTTGATGCTCTATGGGAAAATTATCTGCCTTTCTCCACTCCTCCTGACTGATGACTGCCTCTCATGAAAAATTCTAATTTCAGTAAAGCTCTAATCATGCTGCATTTAATTCTTTTTCTCTAACAACTTTCTGTGCAATCTACTAGCCAATCAAGATAAATAATTACCATTCCTACCCCTCTCCATTTCTAGAACCATAGAGTATGAACTATTTGATGCTGTCTTTGCTTTTGGAAGGAGGATCAGTTTTTGAAACTTTCTAGACCAAAGTTCCCTTTATGGTTAATTAGACTTTCCTATTTCATTGCCTTCCCCATTAGAATGTATGCTTCTTGAGAGAAGAGATGAATTTATTTTTGTACTTTCATCTTCAGTGCTTAGTACAGTACATGATAGAAAATAAATTCTTAATAAAAGATTTTTCATTCATTTAATTTTACATAACATCTTTCATGTTATGATTCTCTCTATTCCTTTTTTGTCCATGAAGTTTCACCCTTTCTATACAAGTTACCAATTTGAAACAGTATAATTTTACTAAGTAACAAGATGATAGTCTGTATTCATACTTTAAATGTACAAAATGAAACTTCTAACTTTCAAAAACTCTATGAAGACATCGTGTTTTAGCCATTAATTGCTTTAATTAGCTTTTTCTATTCTCAGAATTTCAGCATACTTTAGAATTTGGCATTGCCTACATATCACTTACTCTATAAAGGAAATCATATTCAACAACTGTCACTTAAATAACATATAATAAAAAAGATCTTCAGATATGAGCTCATCTGTCAGGTTCCCTACTGTTCATGACTGCTAAACCTTAGCATAATTAATAAAAATGTCTGGCATTGTTTCTCTACTCAATCATATGCTCCCTCACCAACCATGATGAGTATTAAAATGTCCTTAGGAATTAGTGTAATATAATCATTCAAAAATTAAAGATGCAACTTTTCTGTTAAGAAAAACAAACCTGAAATAAATTGAGGTCAAGACTAATTCTTTTCTTTAATGACAAAGTATGTAAGAATAATTATAATAAATAAATAATAAGTAGATTCTTGCTTCACCAGAATTTCTTGTATCTCTCCCTTATCCCCTCACAGACCACAGTATCTATAACATAAAATTTTAAAGAAAAATAAAAGGAAACATAGAAAAAAGCATAAAGAATTGATTAAAATTATTTGATACATGGAAAAAGTTCATAATATGCTATTACCCCCACCCTGCACCTCTTAAGCCAGCACAGGAGTGGAGTAGGATAGTCTTTTCATATCTTTTTGTGATAGAACCATTACTTTTCTTTTTAATGTGTAGCATTCACTTTTGATTTCTTCTTTCAATTTACCTTGTTGTGGTCAATGTGTATAATGTTTTCTAGGTTGTTATTATTTGACTCTGCATCAGATGATGTAAACCTTCCTAATTTTGTCCTTTTTAAAATCATATTCCCATTTTTAATGGTTTATCATTTTGCTGCATTTAAAAATTAATTCCCCAATTGTAGGGAATTGTGTGTAATTTTCTGCTAATACAAATAGTTCTACAATAAATAATTTGACTTATATGGGGATTTTCTTCTTATCAATGGTATAAACCTACTAGTAGAATCTTTATTATAAAGTAAGATTTTTTTAAAAAATATATTTTTTTTATTTTTTTATACATTACTAAAATATTCTTGTATGAGAAACATAATTCCTCTCCCCCAAAAAATATAGACCCTCGTGAGCAATAAAGTAAAGAGAAAAAATAAAAATAAAAAAAATGTGCTTCAGTCTTTGTTCCAACACCATCAGTACTATCACAAGTGGATCACATTCTTTATGATAAGTCCATCACAAAAGCTACTTCCATATTTTTCCACTGTTGCCATTGCTGATCGCAGCTCCCTCCATTCATACCTCCCTACTATCATATACTATATTTTCTCTCTCCTGTCATTCTGTCTCTCTTCCTAAATATGCTATAGGGTAGCTGAATGGCACAGCAGACTGATCACTGGCCCTGGGGCCAAGAGGCCCAGAGCCCACATACCACCCCTTAGGCCCAGCAACCAGCCAGCCCTGTGGTCCTGGAGAGGTCAACCAATCCCAGCCCCTTACAAGAAGTAAAAAAGAAAATGTGATATATCTGGCCACTCTCCCCCATGGTCCACCCTCTCCTCCATCACTCATATCCCCCCCCTTCCCCTGTCCCCCTTCTCTCCTTTCTACTTTAGATGTCTATACCCCATTGAGTATATTTGCTGATTCCTCTCTGAGACACCTCTAATGAGAGCAAAGTTTCCCTCATTCCCCCTCTCCTCCCTCCCTCCCTTATCATTGCAATAGCTCATTGCAATAATAAAACAAATCTTATTATATGAAATATCTTCGTCTATTCTATCTCTCCTTTCTCTTACTCCCATTATATTTCCCTTTTAGCCATTGATTCAATTTTTACAATATATTATATCTTCAAATTCAGCTCTCTTCTGTGCATCATTTATAAAAGTTCCTTCTACTTTCTCTATTAAATGAGAAGTTTCATATGAGTATTATTTAGTATCATTTTCTAGGCAGGAATACATACAGTTCATCATCATTAAGTACCTCAGATTTACCCTTCTTCTACATTCTTCTATGCTTCATTTGAATCCTGTATTTGAAGATCAAACTTTCTATTCAGCTCTGGTTGCTTCAACAGGAGCAATTTAAATTCCCCTGGTTCATTGAAAATCCATGTTTTTCTCTGGAAGAGGATGTTCATTTTTGCTGGGTAGTTGATTTTCAGTTGCATTCCAAGCTTTTTTGCTTTCCAGAATATTATATTCCAAGTCCTATGAGCCCTTAATGTAGTTGCTTCTAAATCCTGTTTGACCCTGACTGCAGCTTCATGGTATTTGAATGGTGTTCTTCTGCTTATAATATTTTCTTTTTGACTTGGGATTTCTTCAACTTCTCTATAATATTCCTGGGGGCTGTTTTTTTTTTTTAATCTCTTTCTGGGAGAGATCAGTGGATTCTCTGAATTTCTATTTTGCCCTCTGATTCTAGGATATCTGGGCAATTTTCCTATAGGAATTCTTTAAAAATGAGGTCAAGGCTCTTTTCCTGATCATGCCTTTCAGGTATGATTATATTTCCTGAATCTGTTTTCCAGATCGGTTGTTTTTTCAATGAAATGTTTCACACTTTCATCTAGTTTTTCATTCTTTTGGTGTTGAAGTATTGCATTTTCACTTCTCATAAAGTCAACAGCTTCCTTTACTTCCATTCTACATCTGAAAGATTTGTTTGCCCCAGGAGAGCTTTCTTATTTCTTTTTCCATCTGGCCAATTTTTCTTTTTTAAAGCATTCTTCTCAATAATTTTTGAATTCTTTTATCCATTTGACTTATGCTGATTTTTAACATGTTATTTTCTTCTGCATTTTTTTGGATCTACTTCACTAAGCTGCTGACTTCTTTTTCCATGTTTTTCCTGCATCTCTCTTATTTCTTTTCCCAATTTTTCTTCTATCTCCCTTACTTGATTTTCAAAATATTATTGAGCTCTGCCATAGCCTGAGCCCAATTCCTGTTTTTCTTGGAGATTTTAGATGTGGAAGCTTGTACTTCATTTTCCAATGGAGTATTTTGATACTTCTTGGGATCATACACAGTGTATTTCTCAATGGTGTTCCTCTTTTTTTTTCTTTTTACTCATTTCCTCAGTCTGTGCTTGGTTTTGGGGTTCTTCCTGAGCTTTTGAGTATTATTAGGACACCCCCCCCACAAGGATCTCAGGAGCTGAGGTGGGGATGGGTCCCTGCTGTTCTATGGAGGGCCTAGACTGTGATCAGGATCTGAATGTGGTCAGAGCCCCAGACTCCTGTTCCAGGTACAGATGACAGAACTTGGTAATCTCTGTCTGCTCCCCTGGACCTTTGGTAGGCTGAGCACTCAAGGCTCAGTTTCCTGGAGGCACCTGCTTACTGGCTCAACCTGCTTCCTTTTCTTAGTTCTAGGCTGCCTCTGCCACCTCTGCTTGCTGAGTGCCCTGAGGGCTGGGCTTCACATGCTAGCTTTGGCGGAGATTCCTCTGCTGATCTTTCAAGTTGTTCCCAGTGTTCCCTGGGGAACCTCTCCCACTGTCATGAGCCATGGCTCCCAGACACCCTGGGGCTGCCTCTGGGAGTCTGAAGTTCCTTCATTCTGGTGGGCCGCCCTTCTATCCCCATGGAGCAGAGCCTTTCCACTATTTTCTTTTTTTTAAATTATATTTATTTTATTTTGTACAAATGATTTTTAATACAATACTAAAATATTCTTGTTTAAAAGTAAACATAATACCCCCTCCCCCCCCTAAAAATAGACCCTCATGAGCAATAAAGTATCTTTCCACTATTTTCCAGTTTACCTTGTTCTGGAGAATTGCCTAATTGGATCCCTCAGTGGGTTCTCTCTCAAAAATTTAGTTTGAGTCATAATTTTATGATTTTTGAAATATTATGGTGAGAGCACCTAAGAGAGGCTCTTCTCCCATTGCCATCTTAGCTCCACTCCTTAAAGTAAGATAGTTTAATGACTGTTGTGTATAATTCTGAATTTATCTCTGAAATAATTACACTTAAGAGTTGCGACTCTAGCAACAGTGCCCTAGTGTGCCTATTTTTGCACAATTCTATCTCCTCCAACATTGTCTAATCTTTTTGTCCTCTTTGCCAGTTTGTTAGGTGTGAAAGTTTGCTTGATTTGAATAATAATCAAATTATTTTTGGTGATTTTGGAACATTCATTCATAGGAGTGTTAATGGTTTTATCTTTTTCTTTTGAAAACTGTTTTTTCATGTTCTTTTGCCATTCAAAATGGTCACAAAGAATGAATTCTTAAGATAGATTTTGGTAATCTGATAAGATTATATTTAAATTATTTGAATCCATATTCAATAGTGATATGTCATATAAGTCTCCTATACTTTATCCTTTCTTGGATTAGGAATTAGAATTATCTGAATCTCATGAAAGGAATTTGAGAAAGTGTTTCCTTCCTCTAATTTTGATAGTAATTTGTTTCTTGTTGTTACTAATCATTCTTTAAATATTTGATGGAATTCTCCTGTGAATAAGAATTTTTTTCTTGATCCTTCAATAAAGCCAGTTCTAGCTCTTGTTTTGAATGAAATTGAATTATATAAAATCTTCTTCTCTAGCTTAAGTATTTTATATTTTAGACTATTGCTATTTGGTTTTTTTTTTCATTTTTGTCTACATATAATGTTATTCTAGATTCTGATTTTTTTAAAAATATGGTTTTGTTATGATTTCAAATTCTCCATTTATTATTTAAATGACCATGAGCTGGATTTTCTGGCTTTCTATGTTTTTCTCTATAAGTTTGGCTAACAATTTAGAAACTTTTTCTTTTATAATGAGTCAACTTTTTGATAATGACTTCTGTAGGGTTTTTCTTTTGGGGGGTGTTTCTCATTTTAGCTATTTTTCCTCGAAAATACATCTCCTCCTTTGTGCTTAACTTGGGTTATTTGTTTGTTTGATCTCCAATGAGGATGCATAACTAATTACTTAATTCTTCCTTTTCCTATTTTATGATTATATATGTGATAAATATTTTTCTATATTTTTCTACATCATTTTTATTTATGTAATTTTAGTTTTTTATGTAATTTTCTCTTTGACTTACTCATTAATAACTTTTGCCCTGTTTTTTTACCCATGATTTTTTTTTACCATTACGAAATCACCTCTTTCACTTCATGCCCTGTCACCCTTTTCAATGTCAGTTACCCCTATGAGCACTAAGTCACTTCTTCTGGAAGCAAAATATACTCTGAAAGATAGTAATCACTCCAAGGATTTTATAGCCTTTAAAGTTCCCATTTCCCATTATTTAATAAATCTTTCCCTCCATGTTAGTATTCTTTAGTAGGCAACCCTTCCACTGCAAAATGGAGTTATTGATTTTCCCTCTTTACCATTGACTTGATCATGATATATCATGCATTTGCCTCACTCTTCTTTATTTTCTTCCTCCTTTGTTCTAAATTTTTGTGCCCTCCAAATCTGTAGTTTGCCCCTTCAAAAAATTGATTCTTCTGTAGGCAAGGTTTAGGAAGCTTTAGTAATTGCTAATTCAGACTTGGTATTTCAGATTTTGTATTTCCTCTATCATTGCTTCAATTTAAGTTTTACTTTTTTCCCCCTTATAATAATTTTAGAGAAACTTTCTTTAGGGCTCTCCTCCAATTATTTTGTTGCGTGTGCTGTTCTTTTTATTTTCATAGAAATATTTCATTTGATGTTTTATTTCCTTTTTTAAAAATGGGGAAATTTGTGCCTTATTCAGTTGCTATTTTTGCTTTCCTTTCATCTGACTCTTGTTATCCAGTGTATTTATGAAGAAAACAATCTGTTCCCATGAATTATTAGAGGAATATGTCAAATATCTCTCTTTTATTAAACATTCATCCTCACCCAGAACTGATCTTCCTTTTCATTATTAATATTTTCTTGGTGGTTTTAAAAGATGTGCTAAACATTTTTAACTTAAATTTCTTCTTCCTGGGATCTTTAGTAATTTCAGCTTTTTTTCTTTACCTTATTTATATTCCCTTTTTTACTTTCTTCCCATGCTCTGTGGGTTAAATATCAAAGTCATCTCAGGATGCTTTTACACTGGGAAATTCACTTTTGTCTGACCTTAGGTTTAACCCTAAGTGTCTTCTAGAAGAAAAAGATCTAGCCTAAGCTGGATGTCAACACACTTTTATTTAGGTCTAGTGGAAATCTCCTTCCTACTTCAAGGGATTCATTATTTACTACAATAGAGACCCAGCTATAGATGGAAAAAAAAATCAGCTTTATACTTTAAGAATTAACATTTTTCTCCTCTCTCCTTTTCCTTCTCATCCTTATCCTTCTCTTCCTCCCATTTCTCCTCCTCCCCCTCCTCTTTCCTATACTCTTCCTCCTTTTCCACCACTTTTTCTCCTCCCTCTTCCTCCTCACCCTCCTCCTTCTTTTTCTTCTTTCTTCATTACTTTATTAGGGTTTCAGCAAAAAAAAAATGGGGGTGGCTAGGTGGCGTAGTGGATAAAGCACCGGCCTTGAAGTCAGGAGTACCTGGGTTCAAATCTGGTCTCAGACACTTAATAATTACCTAGCTGTGTGGCCTTGGGCAAACCACTTAACCCCATTTGCCTTGAAAAAACCTAAAACAATGAACATTTAATATTGAAGCCATATAAAATATTTACTGAACACATTAATTTCTTCATTTAGTTTCTATCAGCAGAAATATTTTTAAAGGATTACTTTGTCTTTATTTTGAGTGTACATTGGTCTTAAATGGAATTTTTCTTACAGATCTCAGTTTGTCTCAGATAATCTAGACTTAGCTATAATATTAGGAACTTCTTCGAATATATTTCTTCAATATTAGTTCCCAATAAAGGATGAGCATGTTAATCTACTGGAGTACTAAATCAATGCCCTAATAGAATATAATTATGATTATTCTTTTTCATTAACCATTGGTCTACAATTCCCCCAATAATACTTAGATATTATATTCTTCAGGTCACGTCTGATGAGCTATTACTGAAGATCTATTATTGCAGCATTGGCAATAAAAGTGGTCTTCTAGTATTTGCTGAAAGACCTACTTTATAAATTCCATCTATAATAATTAACTTCACAATAATTATTATCATCATCATTAATAATTCATTTATTGATGTTTGAGTCATGACTAGTCACATTTTGAACACATGGGATTTTAACTTTAAAAGTGAAAACAGTTATAGAAACAGAAAACTATAGGTGAAATAGCCAGGGAAAAGTAAATTAGTCACCAAAAACTCCAGCTACTTCATGGCTTGGTTTTGCCATCATATAATCAGAATATTGTAGTCTCAGAAGAGCAGATCATCGTTTGATTTCAGGGTTGGCAACAGATATAATTGGGAGTAAAGTGCTAGGAATTCTAGGTAATGAATAAGAGTCATCAGAAATGGGAGTTAGGAGCCCTGTAAGTGAAGGTGGCAGACTGATTGATAGAGGATATTTTGAGAAATTCTGTTACTAATTTCAGGGAAAAGAAAGCATCTCTGCACAATGCCAAATTCATGAAAAAAAAGAATAAAATCTTGTGAAGAGATTTAAAAGTGTTTTTAAGCAATCTTAAATTGCTAAATAACTAGTAGAAATCTGGGAGTAAGTTGGAGCTTCAACCAAGTAGTATAGGAGCATATGTGGACTTTGCATCTGACTAGTACCGAAAATTGTATAGACTGTGTAAGTCCTTCCATCCGAGGAAGGAGGAAATTTCCCTCTTTTAGGTTGTTTATAGAAAATCCATATATTATTTTAGAAGATTGCAAAAGTTGCTAAGAAAATGAGTTTAGCTAGAAGGAAGGGACTGCTTAGACTTTCTAGAAATGCCCTAAAAGGGGTATAAGCTATAGATTGCTGCATATGTTTTCCCTTGCCAGAGAATCATCAACCACAGGGTATTTCCAAAAGACTAGAGAACTGTAAAAATATTTAGGAGAAGTTTCATTCACTTTGGAGATAGTTGCCTAACTAATAACCTAATAGTTTTCCACTTGCCCAGAGCCTTCAACCATAGGATAGCAGTTTGTTTAATTGACTGAAAGGACCTTGAGGAATTAAGCTGCACTAGAAAGAGAAGAAATTATAAAAAATATATTCATGTGATCATGTGTGTGTGTTCTTTGATTTTTGTGTTTTCTATCCAGTATAATAAAAAGCATGTATTATTAGCTTAGTGCTTACATAGGAACTGCAAGGTTCTCCCACCTTAATAAATAGAATTTTAAAAAATCAAGTACAATTGTTACTAATAGTATATGGTATGTCAGAAAGATTATTGAGACTTCCTGTAGATTGATCTACTTCATATAAACTCAGAGCTTATGTCTTGGGTCATAGGTTACTATTTACAAACATCCACACATTAGTATAAGTGTACAGCAATAATTCAATGATATAATATATTAAATTGGTTTTTGTATATTTTCCTGGGAACTCTAAACAAGATTTATACGAATTACATTTTATGAGGGGGATATGTGTTCTGAGTTCCAAATAATTGACTTGGTAACATTGGAACATGTCATTTATAAGTCTAATTTTGCATATAGACATATTTATATATATATATATATATATATATATATATATATCTAAATCTATATGCATGAAACTCACTATATTAGGTTCTGCATCAGAGTTTCTGATTAGATTTTGCCTTATTACTTTTTAATTTATCACCTTGAAGTCAATAATGTTATGACTGGGAAAGCTCAGTTCCATGTAGATTTATCCAATTTCCTATCCAAATATAGTCATACCGATTTTCTATGGAAATAGCTATTTATTTTTCAATTAATATAAAATGATCAGGGCATTTTGGTTTATTTATGTTATAAATTAGTCTAAAATATAATGCTTCCTGAGGATGTAATATCATTCTCCACCCTTCCCACCACTATCATATTTTCTTTTTAAATGAATGCTGCAATGTTTCTTTACCACTATATGAATATAGAAGAATTTTTCCCCTATTACAGATTATATTATCACTGCATCCATTTTTATGGCTAAAGAAGTCATTGCCTTCACTGAGACAGATTATTATCAAATATAGAACTTAGCCTAGAAAACCAAAGCCAATACAAGTTTTTGGACTCACTTATAGAAACGGAAATAGCACATTAAGATAGCCTAGTGGTTATTTTATCTCCGTATTATTCTTTTAACAGTGTCATCAAAAGACATTTTATTATAAAACATGAATATCATAATTTATCCTCAGAGTTAGACACGAATTCCAAATATGACAGGATCATGCTTATGATTCAAGAATGGATGTAAGGGAAACATATTCTAGGATTTGTGGAGCTGATGAAATAAGCATGCTATTTATATATGTGTATATATATGTATATGTTTGTATATATACATATACACACATTGTGATCAAGAAGGGATAAAGCAAGAAAGGATAAAGGACTAAATAAACACTGTTAACTTAATCTGGATGTTATTTGATCAGCCATGCTGTAGCTGGCTATATGGCTAGCCTTGCTAGTGTGGGTTGGCAGGCAGAACTTTATCTTGGAGGGAAGACTTCTCAAAACAAATTAACTTAAGGTGAATCTAAAAATTAGAGTTCCACAAGTTGGGCTAATACCATTATAAGAACATCAATGCACTTATTCTGTGGAAATATGAAGATATATGTGGTCAAGAGATTAGCCTTTCCCAGGATGGAATACCCTAAATCAAAATATAAAACCAGACAGTTCTTTTGCATTTTATGTCAAGGGATATTGATAGAGGGTGCAGAATCTTCTTCTTCCTCACAATAGCATAACCATCAGCATCAGAGCTCAATATAAGATTTTCAAAGTATTTTACAAATATATATATATATATATATGTACACACACACACATATATACACTATTTCATTTCATCTTCATGAAAACTCTGTAAAATTCCATTTTACAGATGAGTATACTGATTTTGGGAAGCAGCAAAATGACTTCTTTAGAGACACATAGTAAGTAGGGATAGCTAAATTTGAATCTTTTTTGATGAACTTCCAATATTTGAGTTTCATTGTTTTATTTTATCCTCAACTTAAATAAAAGAAGCATTTCTATAGCATAGTAGAATAGAAAAATGATTGAACGTGAAAATACAAAACTATTTGGATATTCCTTTAAATATATAATAAATTTATCATATAACTTTTACTTTCTTTCTTTTCTTCTCTTTCCCACTCTCCCTCTGCCCAAGGGATGGTGACCCATTAGACACACAGATATGTGTGTGAGTGTGTGTGTGTGTGTTTGTGTATGTGTGTATATATGTTTATATATATATACATACATATTTAAATCATTCTATACATATTTCTATTTATCAGTTCTTTTTCTGGATGCAGATGCAGATAGTGTCTCACTTCAAAGGTTCTTTGTAGTTAATTTAAGTATTATAATAGTCAAAATGGTTGAGTTGTTTAAAGATATTTTTTTTTCAGGTTTTTACAAGGCAATGGGGTTAAGTAGCTTGCCCAAGGCCACACACCTAGGTAATTATTAAGTGTCTGAGGCCGAATTTGAATTCAGATACTCCTGACTCCAGGGCCAGTGCTCTATCCACTGTCCCACCTAGCCACCCTTAATGTTATTCTTAAAAAATATATATTGCTACTGTATAAAAAGTTCTCTTCATCCTGCTCATTTCATACTTCATTCTTTTGTGAAAATCTATCCATGCTTTTCTAAGATCATAAAGCTCATCATTTTTTAAAGTACATCATGATTATATACCACAACTTGTTCAGGCATTCTCTAATTGGTGTGCATCTTCACAGTTTCCAGTTATTTGACACCACAAAGAGGACTACTATAAATATTTTAGCATTTTAATGAAAGAAGAAAATTAAGAAGAAGGAAGAAGAAGAAGAGGAAGAAGAAGAAGAAGAAGATAGTGTCTTGCTTCATAGGTCCTTTGTAGAAGAAAAGGAGAAAAAGAAGAAAAAGGAGTAGGAAAAGAAGAAGAAAGAGGAGGAAGGAGAAGCTAAAGAGGAAGAAGAAGAAGAGAGAAAAGGAAGAAGACAAATAGAAGAGAAGTCAAAGCAGCCTTTTCTCCTAGCTTTCACTAAGCCACCATTAGTATGAATAGCAAATCCCTTGAAGTGATCTCATAATTTGAATCAGGACAGTTAGGAATCTTTGTTTACTTATATTGTGATTTAGTATATAAAATTAAAATTAAATCTAATGCATTTTAACAGTTTTAAGGTGATTGTAATGAGGTATCATTTTCCCATCATTCTTTCTGGATATATACCCTTTGGGTTGGAATCATTTGATGCTGATGTATTATGATGATGTACTATGAATTTTTGTCCTGCATTCTTGAAGATGACCATGACATCAGGGGATATGTCATGACAGTCACTTTAAAGTAGATTTGAATGAGGGAGTGCTGTGCTAATTCACCAGTCTTATTTTTTTATCTTCTGAAGCCATCTGGGTCCAGTGGTCAAATATGAATCAGTACAACTAGAGATGGACCTAGATGGGAGGCAATCAGAATTAAGTGACTTGTCCAAGGTCAAACAGCTGTTAAATGTCTGAGACCAGATTTGAACTTCCATTATCTTGATTCTAAGGCTAATGAATCAGGACTTAGCTGTCTTCCAACTGCTAATGATTTTACTTTTTTGTAATTCCTTGTTGTATATAGTAGAGTCTGTCATCCCTATGTAACTTAGGAAGAGATCAAGACTGGGCCTGTGTTTTATTTGAAATAACTCTCAAGTGAAGAAATTTTCTACCAATTAAAGATTGGCATCTTCACGACAGCTTACACTCCTAGAGGGTGACTTAAGGTACTGAGAAGTTAAATAACTTCCCTGGAATCAAACAACCAGGATGTGTAAAAGACAAGCCCTGAACCCAGGTACTTCTGGCTTTGAAAGAAACTTTCTATTCATGATACCAAACAACCTCTCGATACTTTAATGAAGACTAATTTATATGGCTCTCTATTTCAAATCTACTTAGATTGCTTCTTTGATTAGAATAACATTTTTCTATCTTTATCAATCTTTAACTGATTTAAAGAAAATAATGGTAATAAGATATCTGCATAGGCTTAAAAAGCACTTCTACACCTAAAAAGAGAATTGTCAGAGAAACTTGATTTCTTTCTTGGTTTTCCACTTACTTGGTTGGGCTAGTCCCTTACCTTTTTGGACCTTAGTTATTCATCTGTAAAGCAAGGGGGTTGTACTAGATGTCTGAGATTCTTTTCAACATTAAAGCTTTGTTTCTCTGATCTTAGATTTTCATGATACCTAATTATGTGGGCTAAAAGGTATAATTATTATCTAATTTTATAGACAAATAAAATGAGCCTTAGAGAGTTTGATTTGTTCATGATTTCATAATTTAAAGAGCTAGTAAGTTAGTACCAAGTTAGTAAGTTAGTTTGTAGCTCCAACATTGATTTCCCATAAAAGGCAGGAATAAGGAACTAGCCACATGTTATCATTACATTTTTCTCCATATTACAAAGTTTTTATTTTATATGTTCTGTCCACTCTGTGAAAGACACTTTTTGTCTCTAATTCCAGGGACATTTGGAGTTTGAAGGAGAAGTAAGCTTCTACCAGGATGAAACAAACATTCTTATAAAGTGTGGAAAGGGATATACACCATATTTTGCCCTGATGATGTTTTCTGTGTTGAGATACAATAATGCATGTGAACATGGATATCATTGCTACAAAGGTCACATTTTTCTTATGGATCCCAAACCTCTACTCACCCTTGCCTTTACCTGAATAACACACACCACACACACACACACACACACACACACACACACACACAAACATATATCTGTCAGTTCTCTTTAAAGGCCATAACAAAGCCTCTTGCACTGAATTTAGGCTCAATGATTTTAGACTGACTGATAACATAATGATGTCAATCATTTTACAAAGTGGATAATATATGAAGAGGTCACTCTACTTAACAGTGAAATGTAGTTTTATGTCTAGCACTCTATTAGTGCTGACCTGAGAGAAGATGGGAAAAGTAACACTTCAACAATCTGTGCATTGAAAAAATGTTCTGTAGCCATTCCTAATCTGGAACTTGCCAGGTAATTCAGATTAATGGCCCAGACTCTGGAAGAATGTACTTTGGTTTATTTTAATGATGACAAAAGGTCAAAGAAACCTCCCCTTTGAATCCAACTTGAAAGAAGCTATTTAAAGATTTGGCTAGTATCAAACCTGGTTTTAATGAAGACATTCAATCTAAAGCAGCTTAGATGTTTCAGAATACATTTTTTCTTTTTTTATATTCCCATGTGATACTTGATAATACATTCATATTCTATATTTTCTTATACTTTATTTACTCACTTCTGAATATATCCCAATCCACTGATCATTATCTCATTGAGTCTTTGAGGAATAATTAATTATTTAAATTTCCTTCTAATTATTATTTGGAATCCTTACATTATTTCATTTTCAGTTATCAATTTAAGATGTTTGGGCAATGGATAATAATTTATATAAATATTTACTAATGGCTTAGTGTGAAAATATATTAAATCCATTAAAATATGATTTATATTTATAAATACTCCTACCTTGTGACAGTAATAATACTTTTTTTGTTTGCTTTGTCTCAATTTCTTGTCTAGTTCCCATGTGTCCTTAACTGTTTTCAATTGTTTTGATTGAACAAAACACTTATGTAAATTTCTATCCTTCTCCATTGTGTCGATTCAGCAGAATAGCTGACCACAACTTGCTATAAATACTGTTTTCAATCAACGGTGAAGAAAGCAGATGCTTTGTACTGAGAACAAAAAACAGTTGAGGTAGTTTGAGGTTTTTAAATCTTCTGAGTTCCATAACAGGCAGATTCTAATTTAAAAGGTAGTGCTACCATTCTAGCTGATATATGATGCTGCTCTTAGAGACCTAATTAAACTTTTAGACTAGAGGTCATATCAGAAATCATAGAAGTTAGACATTTATTAAATTGGATTAGAAATATTTTGTCTTATTCCTCCATTTATGCAATTACAAAATTTTAAGGTGTTTTATTATTGGGGGGGATTTCAAAACATGGATACCATTAGCCTAGCATACACACACACACACACACACACACACACACAAACATACACACAAATGTGTGTATGTATATTATAAGCATTAGTTGTGGCATTTCTAATGAAAAATGTTTTATCCAATACTAATGTAAGCAAATATCCTGAAGTTAAAACTATCTGGGTAAGGATGGGTAGGCTACAGTAGAGGGTAATCATCTATATTAGTCCCAACAATAGAAAATCAATGTCCTTGATGCCCAAGAACTATTCTAGGGTAGACTAGGAAAAGAAGGATTCTTATGTTTAGTAAGGACATTGATAAACTGAACAGTTACTAAAAGAGGACCTCACAATATTGTTTATAAGGCTCAATTATAGCAAATTGAAAGTTTGATTTGGAGAAGAAAAGATGAGGGTAGATATTTTAGGAATTTTATAATGTTTGAAAAAACTATCACCTAGAAGATTAATTACATGTGTTTCCAGGCTTAAGGGACAGAACTAGAACCAATAATTGGTGATGGTAGAGAAGAAAATTTCAACTTGGTGTAAGATAAAACATGTTAACAATTTGTTATTTGTGGGTCAGTTATTTCAGTCATATCTGTCTTTTCATGACTCCATTTGGTAAAGATCCTGGAGTGGTTTTGCCATTTTCTTCTCCAGTTTATTTAATTTGATGAGGAAACCAAGGCAAACAGGATTAAGTGATTTGCCTAAGGGCATACAGTTAGAAATTGTGTGAGTCACATTTACACTCAGGTCTTCCTGATGACAGACCCTGAATTATATATATTGCACCACCTAGTTGTCTCATTGGGAACTATCCAAATATGGAATGGAGTAATTTGATTTGTCTAAGGAATTTCCAATATAGACTGGATGACCACATCTCATATATGCTTTAATGAGGGAACACAACATACAAAGGGAACTACAAAGGAATGGGAGTTATCTGTTGTGAGGACATGGTTTTGAATTTCAAAAGTCAAGATCAGTTCCTGGAGGGGAACTAAGGTTTGCCTGGTATCCTCCACTAAATTAAGACTCTAAGAAAAATTCACAAATGATAATAGAAGATTGTCATCCTATATATTCCAGGTTGACAGATAAGAATGGAGAAAGGGTCATAGAAAAATAATTCTATGTTAAGAAGGAATGAATATTTTGTGCCACTACTGTGTTAAACAGAACAGTATTATTATTATTTTACCTGAGAATCATGACAACTCTTAGAGGTAGGAATATTTATTATCCCCATTTTACAATTAGGGAAACTGAGACAGACAGAAATAAAATGATTTGGTTAGGGTCACATACTAGTAAGTGTCTAAGGCTGAATTCTGATTATCCTTTTTCTTCAGGTTCAGGTATATTCATTTTGAAACTTAACTGCCTAAGCAGTATTTTACTGTTCCAGAACAAGGCATCCTGAGTCACTAAAGAAAATTTTATTATGAGACAGTAAGCTTTTAAAGTCTAAAAGCCAGAAATTGTGCTTCCTCAGAAATTGAATATTTTCTTTATGGCTGGTTACATTAATTTTCTTTTATTTGGAAGTTCTTATTTTGGTTGTGATATTTCTAGGACTTTCATTTGGCATTTCATTTAGTAGAGTACTGTTCTTTTATTTCTAAACCAATTTGCTCTCTAGATTTAAATCTAGGTGGTTTTCTGACTTTTTGAAATAGCATACTAAGTCTCTTTTTTTGTAGTCATAGATTTCAGGTAGTCTAGTGTTTCTTAAATTATCTCTTCTCAATCCCTTTTCTAGTTCTTTTGCCTTGATGTACCCTATATTCTATCCCATTTTTTTGTCTTTTGATTTTATTTTAATAGTTCTTGCTATTTCATACAGTGATTAACTTCTATTTGATCTATTCTGATTATCAGATGATTTGTAGTTTGCATAAGGTTTTGTACTTCTTGTGCCAAACTGTTGTCTCTTTCCAATTCTTTCTTCATTTCTTTCACTCCAATTTCTTGTCTAATAGCACTGTTGAAATTTATAAGAAAAAAAATCCAAAAGAAAAACAAATATATTAAAAAATACTGCCTCATTTGACCTTCCCCCAGTAATTCTAGTTGAATTTATTCCCAAATTTGCTTTTTCTTTCAAGCTTTGCTTCTTGTAAATGCTTTGGAGTCATTCTCTTATCCTTATCCATCTCTTATCCTAGTGTATATACATATATATATATATATATATATATATATATATATATATACATATATACATATATATACATATATATGTATATATATACATATATATGTATATATATATATATTGAGCTTCCCATGATAGCTTTTTATAGTGGATTATTGTTTTCTTTTTATTTTATTTTGATGATTCTTCCAGTCTGCCTCTTGACTTTGGATTTTATGTTATAGTTAGACTAGAAGCATTTCTAGGAATATTGATTCTGAGTCTGTATCCTCTAGGGTCTGGTAGCTGCTTTCTTTTGATATTTAGTATTATATTATTCTAGGATCTCATGATCAGCTCATATAGGGTACCTAAAAGCATTTATTCTCCAAAGTGATTTTATTCTGGGTCAATATCTGATCCCTGTACTATTGGTCTGAGTTCTATGAATCCTGGACCCAAGTTTGGTTCTAGCTTGCCCTATTTGGAATTCCAGGAAAACATTATAAAGCATATCCAATATCATTCAAGTGGACATCTACTGGTTTAGAGATTGAATTATAGATTCCCCCTTTTCTTGGAATTATAGCCTTCATTTTTACTTATTAGGATTCATACTTGACCAAAGGCTGAAAATGAGACTCTGTTTTGCTTCTGGGGTCAGAGCTACAGTATTCGCCTTGCTTCTGAATTGATTCCTGACTCAGTAGATGGACAGTTATTCCCATTGGAATGCCATTATTAGGCATAGGTCTCATTCTTGTTCTACTCTGGATCTGTGACCTAGAACTGCATGGTAAGTGATGGAGCTGTCAGTAGGCATGTATTTCTGTGAAGGGGGATATGTCTCTATATGTGAGTCTGGCATTTTCTACTCTGGCAGGAAGAATCTCCTTGTGCTGAATGCTCTATATGGCAGTTTTTTGTTTTTTTTTTTTTTTGTTATAGATTATTCCCAGTGTTCTCAGATTTCTCTTTCTCTTTTTGGCAATGTAAATTGGAAAAAATAACTCACTATTTTTTCCCTTGAGTTATCTTGATCAGTCCTGAATATGGTTGTGCTTTTTATTTCCTACTCCACCATATTGGTTGCATTCCATTCGTCATGATCCTTAATGTCACTTTTCAGTTTGTATTTAGAAAATACAAATCAGACTGCATTCATATTAAACTTATGGATAGACTGAAATTTTATCTTTTAACTAAATATCTGAGATCATCTTTTTTTCCATGTAAGCTTTTCCTGAAAGGTGAACACAGAAAAGGGGAAAAAAAAAGAATATTGGTTAGCTCATGTTTCTAATTCACCAAAGCTTTACTTTGTATCATCGGTGCGTGTGTGTGTGTGTGTGTGTGTGTGTGTGTGTGTGTGTGTGTGTGTATGCATGTGTATGCTTTTGTTTTTAATTAAGATAAGTAGAATTATTCCCATCCTACCTAGAGACTTACTTGAGACTCTTCACAATTGTTTGAACTATACATGGATTTAATGGGCTTCCATCAATGCTAGACAGAAAAGCTACTGTCCCTTTGTGGAGATAAATACTGATACAATTTGTGCATTACTTTTACCAAATTGCTGAGTTTCACAAGCTATATGTCTTTACTTTGTAAAATATTTAATATTTTCTTTATAGTATTTTTATGAAATTATAGGACTTACAAATTCATATTCATGAACTAGAGCTAAAATAAAAAAGGCAAGCAGCTGTTGAGATGAAATACACATCTGTTGGCTTGAAAGAATTTTATGTATGTTGAATTGTCTTTGCCCTATTTTTCTCTTGGGAATAAATTTTAGTACTGAAACTGTCCTAACATTACCAATTAAAATAATTGCTTTTAAGTATTCAGTTTCTACCACATTCATATACTCCTAAAATATTGCTATTCTTTTGTATTCTTTTTATAAACGACATCTGTCAAAAATTAAATTTCATGATACACAAGTGGGATTTACCTGTAAAGTCCTATTTGTAATGATTAATGCATCTGTATAACATTAGCAATTAGTAGAAAAATTGTGTTGAGTTAAATTATGTCATCAAGTGACTAAGTTTATTGTTATTCGCAAGCAAGATAATAATTAGAATCACTTTCTAATTATATATCTGCATATTTTATATTGATATAAATAGCTGCATTAATTTCTTGACACAAAAGTTATGAAGAAAACCTCATGATTTATAGCCAATGATAGCAACAAGTGAAAAAATCAGTTGGGCAAACTGAATAGTAAAGCATAAGAATGCATTCAAAAGTATACGATACACATTTCAATGTGGCATTGTTCTGCAAAGAATTTACTTTTCTTTTTTTAACCCTGAAGAAAATATGGTTTTATATTCTATAATTTAAAAAAATTTCATTGGCCTGTTCCCATTTTAAAATACTGAGAATATATGAAACATTCATATCTATTCTTAAAATATTTGTTAGAGAAAATCAGTCAAAAATGCTGCTTATATTCAACATTATATCCTATGTTTGATTTAATGGTTGTGTAATAATGATTCAGTTGACAAGGCTTTATTGGTGAGAAAAATATACTTCTGTATAGAATGTCCTCTTTCCTAAAATACATTTAAACAATTGAGAGTGAACCATGCTGGCATGAAATCTGCCCCTTAAAATCTATTTTGGTTGTTTTAATTAACATTCTTCAACCTTTTCTAATATGTGTGCATGGCTTTGTTAAGATGAGAAAAAAAATTTCTTTCATTAACGAATTTCTCTTTACTAATTAATGCATTCAATGATACTTCCTATATACATATATCACACACATGTATATATTCACACACACACACACACACACACACACACACACACACACACACACATATATATATATATATATATATATATCTTTTTGAGGGAAGTGATTTTTAAAAGGATATGCCATAATATCAAAAATATTGTGTTTAAGTGTTAAACAACAAAAAATGAAAAAGATAAAAAAAAACACTCTTTTGAGCTTAAAGTTCATTATTTTCTCCATGCTTTCTTAAGTGTATTCAATCAACAAAACAAAACATAAAATCAAATCCTGATTTGAAGTGTTTGTGATTTTCTGTGGAGTAAATGCTCACATTTAACAGTTGGAAGCTGATTCAAAGTGGCTCTAGCAAACTGCTATCTAAAGTCTATTCTAAATGGGGTAAAAGTAGTGGCATGCTGGAGCCAATTCTACAATTTCTACATTTTCAGGGTGATCTTTTACACTTTGGAAAATGGCAAGCATTTTAAATTAGCGTGTTTTATAAAATGCCAAGCCACCGATTTATTATTTTATTCATCATCTAGACCAAAGAAATGATAACAATGTATTTTAACTTAAAGGTATATTTTTCTTGAAAAGTTGATTTTTAAACTTTATTAATATACTCCTACATAAAAGACATCTTTGGTTTTTGAAGACTATGTCAATGTTCAACAAGCTATAAGTTTTATTCTTTTTTTTTTAAGTTTTTGCAAGGCAATGGGGTTAAGTGGCTTGCCCAAAGCCACACAGCTAGGTAATTATTCAGTGTCTGAGACTGGATTTGAACTCAGGCACTTCTGACTCCAGGGCCAGTGCTCTATATACTGTGCCACCTAGCCGCCCCTATATATTTTATTCTATTAAGCTAAAAAAGGCTTTGCACAATTGATCAACTGACACTCTAAGCATGAGGTTATCTAAGTTCAGACATTATCATTTTTTTAGCTGAGGTTTATTAAGTTTCTGGACAATAGTAATTCTTGAAGATTTGCTTCATTTAAAAAGAATCAGTGAAGTGCCAAAACAATTAAGATCAGTTGTCATTTTAATAATGAAATAAGATTAAAATGGGATTGACTCTAACAAACTACAGGGTTTGTTAACATGACAATTAAACAGCTAATGAATTATTTGAACTCATCAAAATGTATTTAAATGAAATTAGAACAAATGAAAGTTTTTATAATTCAATAAATTTATTGAATTGGAAACAATATTTGTAATTTTTGAATGATTATTGACTTTACATTTATGCTCTATATTAGAAACAATTTCATTAGGTTGATCCAAAGTATATTTCAAGGTATACAGTAATTATTGTCATACAGACTTTTATGTGATACCCAATAATTCACAAAAGTTTAGAATAATATGTTTTTTGCCAAAAAATTTCTTCCCCCTAAGTAGGAGTTTTAAATGAAAATTTAATGGCAGAATATATATATTTTAAATTGATACAATTGTTTCATATTGAGAGACTTGATAAATCGGGAAGACCTTGGTTCAAATTATGCTTCAGGCATATGCTGACTAGGTGATAAATTTCCATTGCCCTAGGAAACTCTATAATACTAATACTTTCAGAGGTGGTGCTGAACTTTATTGGTAGAAGAAATTTCCCCTCATTTGGAAGTTATTCAAACCATTGAAATAACACATCCATGTGCCCCTGCCTCTTATTTTGTTCACCTAATAAATTGCTTCCTACTTCTCTACTTGGCGAGTTATCCCTTATAAAAAATTAAGAGATGCAAAAATCATAACAGCAAAGCTACAGTGCACTTCTTGAATATATATCTTTCAATCTTATAATGAAAGAAGAAATGTACATCTTCTCAACTCACCTTAGACCCTATGATGCCAATATAGGTTAAGATATAGCAGTGAAAGAAACATAAAGGAATAATAAACAAATACAAACAGGACAAGTCCAGAAATCTGTTACAAATATTAAACTATATTGATGATTTAAGCATTTATTTTGAAGTTATCTCAAAAATAACGAAGTCTCAGTCCCTCACTCCTTTCTTCCCCTCATCCAACCCACCCCCATCAATGGAAATCATCATCCATGAAGCTTTAAGTAAAGCAAAGAAATAAAATATAATCACAGAAATGACCTATATGCTACTTTTTCATCTAGATAACATCTTCATTTTGTGTGTGTGTGTGTGTGTGTGTGTGTGTGTCTTTGAGCATGCTGAAATATTAAATAGAGCACCCAACCTATGCATGACTGCCAATACTGTGAAACTCTTATTCATGTCCTGAAATAAATTTTTCTGATATGGTCTACCTAACATAATGGAGAACTTCTTCACTCTTCCTTATTTTTTTGAGTGTACATTATGACAACTTACTTTTCAGCTCTAATCTTCCAAGAACTGCCCATTTTCTCTTTATAACACAAAATTCCTTGATTTTATTATTACCAATTCGTTTCCAATATTATTATTATCAATATGTTATAAATTATTATATTTGAAATAATATAACAGTATATTATAATTTTTGAATATTATATTTATAGTAATTATCAAAAAGTAAAGAATAGACAACATTTTGCATGTAATTTCTCTAGCAATATACATTTTCTTCATTTCTAAAAAACTCAGATCTTTAAAACCCTGTCACTACTATTTGACTTTTAATGATTGCTCACCATAATTTCTGAGGATTGAAAACTTCAAGCAAACCACAGAGCAACAACAACAATATATGTGTGTGTATACAAATGCAAATGTATATATGCAAAGGTATATATATATATATATATATATATATATATATATATATATATATCAATGTTGACTTCCTAATGTTGACTTTATCAAGGAATATGAACAGAGTAGAGATCTCAGAAAACAATATAATTGCTACATTGCTCTCTCAGATATATTAAAAGAATCTGAGGAAGGGATCTATAAAGTATATATATTCAAAAACATGGACAACATTGGCAGAAGATTGACGAAGTGGTTGTAGTCAGTATGCAAGATAGCCTTGTCCTTAAAGTAATGACTTTATTCCCCTTTGCTCTGCTTCAATTGCTTTTTTTCCTTTAAAATAATTTATTAAAAAGCCATATAAAATTATATCCATGTCTTCCAAAAATTAAATAGTGTCCATCTTAAACTTAGGGAAACAGAATTGCATTTTAATCTTTGAAATTATTAAACAAATTTTAAACTAAAGATTTGTTTAGATAGGTTCTAAGTGAAAGCTTGTATCTAAATCCCAGTTGGAAAACCTTACAATAAAAATGTCTTGTAATATTATTTGCATTATCATTCTCTCTATTTAGTATCTTTTTCTACTGGATTCCTACAAGACATGAGGGAAAAAAATTCTGCTGTAAATTTATATTCCTTTTGGGATATAGTATTGTGTCATACTCCCCATAGTATAATAAATAGTATAATGTGACAGTATAGCTTTGGAATATGAAGATTTGGATTTAAATACTACTTTTTTTTTTTACTTACTACTTTTGTTACCTTGAATAAATCCTTCTGCCTTTCTAGGACTCAATATCCTTATCTATGAAATGAGGTGGATGAAGTAGTTGATCTCTGAGAGCCTCTCTAGCTTTAAATCCCATGGTCCCTATCAATTGAATTGAAACCTTTTCACCTAATCCCAGACAAATGGCTACATGATTCTTACATATATATATATATATATATATATATATATATATATATATATATATATATATATATATATAAAGGAGTTTCCTTTAAACTGTATCTTCTGACTTCCCTTGACTCTTCAATACTCACTCATGCTACCACCCCTTTCTTTTCTTTGCATCTGGAAATGAGTTTCACATAGTTATACAGCTGCAAAGTCCCTCTCCTGATGTGATTTTGCAAAAGCTTTTTCCTTGAAATTGAGCAAGCTTTTTTCCCCCGCTGCCAAATCTCACTCTAATAAAACTCCCGTCGAATAAACTTTTCAGCTGGAGCCTTCATTTATATACAAAACTTCCCCATATTTTATACTGTTTGTCTTAGCCTTTTCCATTTACTAGAAAGATTTATGCAATTTTCAACAGAGAAAAAGTTGCATGTATATATATGAAAAGAAAAATTCCCAATAAGCTGTTTATGGTTTCCACTAGGTTTCTAAACAGTGCTTTGATTTCTTATATCATACTACCAGCTAGTTTCTTTAATACCATGATGGACAGTAAATAAATCTTTTTTTATTTTAATGACAAGTTCTGGAAGGAAATTTTTTAACCCATTTTCATGACTATTATTTCATGACTATAGAGTAAACAAAAATCCTTTGCTTACTGGCAGTTTCTGGACTACTATATTTGAGAAATAATCTATCTAAAATGCTTCTTTCATTGAAAAGAATGGAAATCTACTTTACTGCTTGACCCATTACAAAACGAGTAGCTACACAACTCTTCAAGAACTTTATTCTTGCCTATAAAGCCATTTGTTCTTTATATTCAAAAATGTACTTAGGATTACAATTATGACTTACTAATTCTTTTTATGATGAATCTTTACATAATTCTGCTCCTTTAGAAGGGGTAATGGTCAGGTTTGGCATTTAAAGAAAATGGTATGCCAAACTTCATGCTCCTTTAATCTTGAGTTGCTAGTAACAGCAGAAAAAAGTGAACTGCATGTTGTTAATTGCACATATAATTGCACATATAACTTTCAGTTGGTGATTCCTTATGAAGGAATTTGATATTGGGGAGAAGAGGAGATGGCAGTGACAATCATCCCAAATGTGAGGGAATGTTATATGGCATATCATTGAATGCCACCATTGGTAAACATGTTTGGATATTCATGAACCTGGGGTATACTATTTGCTGTGTCTGATTTTATTTGAAGTTCAGTCTTATTTGCCAATCCTCCAGTGAAATGAGAGACAAAAGAAACACTACTGCTTGTCTATTCAGAGAAAAAAATATTTTAAAAGATTATAGTACCAAAGAATCTTATACAAATGGAAAATATAGATACCTGAGATTGTAATGAAAACAGTCTCTCTCCTCCTCTCTCTCCTCTCTCCCTCTCTCTCTCTCTCTCTCTCTCTCTCTCTCTCTCTCTAGCTCTTTCTCTCTCCACCTACCTTACCTACCTACCTAGCTATCTATTAGCTATCATCTATCTATCTATCTATCTATCTATCTATCTATCTATCTATCTATTTTATTAGGAAAGGTGATGAGAGAATCATAAATATGGCAAAGGAACTTCCCTTAAGAAAATATTTTCTATCACTGAAGATTTTTCAGTCACTCAGGAATTTGGAACATTCTAGTATTTCCTGGGGACATCTAGAAATTAAGCAATTTACCAAGGGTCAACCAAGTGTTTGTCAGAAGTAGCCCCTGAACCTACTTCTCTACAAAAACCCAATTCATTTATATCTATAAAAATCTAGTTCATTTATAAAATTCGCTTACTTGGTTGAAATTCCAAGCATGTTTGATGTCCTCAGAATAAGGCATTCTTTACCACTTTAGGTTACAAATTGATTTGTTGATAGTCTCAGAACTGTTCATTTATTTGAGAGATGTGAATCAATCACTGGAAGAAATTTTATCAAAAAGTGAAATTACTGAATTTTAAAAATATAATTTATATTCTAAAAGGGGGCCATATTAGCAAAGGGGGGTAGCTAGGTGATATTTGGATAGAATGTTGGAAATGAAGTTAGGAAGATTCATCTTCCTGAGTTCAGATTTGACCTCTGACCTTAACTAACTGTGTGACCTTGAACAAGTCAGCTAACCCCCCTTTGTCTCAATTTCCTCTTCTGTAAACTAAACTGGAGAAGGAAATGACAATCCCTCCAATATCTTTGCCAAGAAAAGCCCAGATGGGATAATGAAGAGTCAAACACTGATAAATCAATTGAACAACAAAAAATTAGTGAATTAGTGTATTGTGTTTTATCTAAATCTGTGAATTAAATATACATAATATATAAATATATATCTACTGACATGTACATCCTTAATAAATGCATGTTGATTTTCCAAAATAATTGAAAATAATAATTTTAAAAACATTTTCAAATACATGAAAATTTCAATTAATTATTGCATATTCATGTGGTGAGATCTTTCTGAATTATAGATGACTTTTTAAAGAATGATGTGCTTTGAAATATAGTAACTGTAGTCTATCCAGTTGTCACCTTTTAATGGCAACATTAATGACAAAATTATTAATTTAAGGTATAACAGATATCGATAAGCAATTTTGCCAAACTGTTTGCCTTTTACCTCATTGTGTTTTTTACAAAAAGCTTTGTATACTTTTTATTTCATATGATCTTGTAAAACCCTTTTTTCTTTTTTTAATATTTAATATTTATTCTCATTTTGTACATATTTTTATACATTAATAAGATATTCTTGTTTAAGAGTAAAGAAAATACCCCCTCCCCCCACAAAATATAGACTCACTTGAGCGATAAAGTAAAGGGGAGAGAAAAAAATTAAAATTAAAAAAATAATAATAATAATTGTAGGTATGACCAGGTGGCACAGTGGAAGGAGCACCAGCCCTGGAGTCTTGAGCATCCAAGCCCACATCTGCCCCATACACCCAACAATCACCCAGCCGTGTGACATGCAAGCCCACCGAACCCCACTGAAGGATTTGTTTTCCTCAGAGAGTTTTCTTATCTCTTTTTCCATCTGGACAATTTTGCTTTTTAAAGCATTCTTCTCCTCAATAACTTTTTGAACTATTCTATCCATTTGACCTAAGCTGGTTTTTAGCATGCTATTTTCTTTAGCATTTTTTGGATTTCCTTGACTAGGCTGCTGACTTCATTTTCATGTTTTTCCTGCATCTCTCTCCTTTCTTTTCCCAGTTTTTCTTCTAACTCCCTCATTTGATTTTCAGTCTTTTTTGAGCTCTGTCATAGCATGAGCCCAATTTCTATTTTTCTTGGAGTCTTTAGATGTTGGAGCATGGGCATCCTCATCTTCAGACTGAGTATATTGATCTTTCTTGGGATCATAGATAATGTATTTCTCAATGGTGTTTCTCTTTTTTCTCTGTTTGCTCATTTTCCCAGCCTTAGCCTGTTTTGGGGATGTTTCCTGAGCTTTTGGGACACTCCCAGAAGGGTCTCAGTGTGTGAGGTTCTGTCCTCCCTCCTGGTCTGTGAATGACTACAAGCTCCACCCCCTCTGTGGGGGGGGGGGGTGGCCCTGCTGTTCTATAGGGGGGGTCTGGACTGTGACCAGGATCTGAATGTGGTCAGAGCCCCAGAGTCCTGTTCCAGGGGCAGAGGACAGAACTCTGCAGTCTCTCTCTTCCCTCACCATCCTAGGTTCAATGGGCTCATGCCCTGGGGGCTCCTGCTTACTGGCTCTCCCTGCTTCTGTTTCCTGGATCTGGAATGCAGTGGCCATGCTGCTCTCTGGGTGCTCTGAGGGCTGGACTTCATGTGCTTGCTCTGGCAGAGGTGCCCTGGCTGTTCACCCAATTTGTACCCGGTGCTCCCTGGGGTGTAAGTCAGGAAACTGCCCCCGCTGCTGTGAGCTGCGGCTCCCAGTGCCCTGGGGCTTCCTCTGGGAGGCTGAAGTTCTTTCACTCTGTGGGGCTACCCCTCTGGTGGGCCACCCCTCCTACCCCGGGGAGCAGAGCCTTTCTGATCTTTTCCAGGTTAACTTGAGTAAGAGAACTGCCGCATTGGGTCCCTCTATGGGTTCTGTCTCTCGAAAATTTAGTTAGAGTCCTTAGTTTCAAAGATTTATGAGAGAGTGCCTAGGACAGGATCCACTCTTGTCGCCATCTTGGCTCCGCCCCCCCCTTATAAAACCCTTTTGAAGTTTATAATCCAAAGTCAGAGAAGTAAAGTAATTTATTTAGTAGCATCTCCAACTTCTAATTACTTCAATATCTTTTCTGGCAATAAGTTTGTTATTGACTTGTAAATATTATTGACTTACAAAATTTTTCATTTTTGAGAATGTTGAAAAATTTTACCTGAATGGTATATAGGTGATAGAAAGGTCAGTCTATCTTTTTTTTTTTTTGCAAGGCAAATGGGGTTAAGTGGCTTACTCAAGGCCACATAGCTAGGTAATTATTAAGTGTCTGAGACCGGATTTGAACTCAGTTACTGCTGACTCCAGGGCCAGTGCTCTTTCTACTGCACCACCTAGGTGCCCCAAGTCTATCTTTATAGGAATGAGAAATGAAGCTTTCATTTTAATCTGAAGCATTCAGTGTTATATGGACCTTTGTTATTTGAAAGTTTGACTATATGTAAGACATAATAAACAAGAACTAAAAATATGTTCATGAGCAAAGAGAGAGAGAGAGAGAGAGAGAGAGAGAGAGAGAGAGAGAGAGAGAGAGAGAGAGAGAGTCTGGTTCAACAACTGCTTTAATGGCCTTTGGAATGTTCTCCTTCATTCTGCCAAGGAAGTCTTTATTTTGTTATTCCCCAAAGTCAATGGTGGTTTGAGGCCTGTCAGTTACTCCCAAACTGGTTTAGCCCTTCTGCCTAGTTGGTTTTACTGGGGTATAGTCACTATGCATACTATAGCTTCTTGAAACCATAGGGAAATATAATTAGAGATGTGCATACCATATGTGGTTGAGCAGCCCTTAAAAGATGCTTGCCCTCTCTGAATACTCCATAAACCCTATATATCAATTAGTTATCAAGAGAGAGGGAGGGCATTAATCAGATCAGTCTAAATTAGTTTCAAAGTAACTTCACAGCCAGTAAATAAGATTTGTTTACCAGTTTCATTGTTGCTGAATACTGAGATCAGTATTGAGGTTTCTTCAGCTATATTTTCAGTAGGCAAATAGTAGAAACATATTTTTTATTTTCCCATTTTTATTCTCTACAATCCCACTTAAAATTCATTTTTGGGATGGGATTTCAGAGAAGCAGGGAAAGACTTGCATGAATTGATGTTGAGTGAGATGAGAAGAACCAGAAGAACATTATACAACCTAACAGTCACATGGGGGTGATGATCAGCCTTAATGGACTTGCTCATTGCATCAGTGCAACAATCAGGGACAATTTTAGGGTATCTGTGATGGAGAATACCATCTATATTAAAAAAATAATAATTGTGGACTTTTAACAAAGACCACAATTTATTACCTTTAATTTTTTTAAAAAGTTGTCTTATGAACTGCATAATTTTGCTATCTCTAATATTTTACTTCTTCCTCAAGGATATTTTTTTTCTCTCAATAGATTCCATTTTGATCAATGCATAGCCATGTAAATAATGTGAAGATTATCAGATTGCCTTCTGTGGGGGGAGGGGGGAGGGAAGGGAGGGTAGGGGAAAAATTGTAAAATTCAACACCTTAAAAAGATGATACATAGAACCTTCTAGTGTATATAATTGGAAAGCAAATAAAATATATATAAAAACCTTTAATTTTGGAGATTACCACTAAACCAGTTCACTTCCTTTCTCTTTACACTAAATTCATATCTGGGAGTCAAAAACTCTACTTATATTTCTTAATGTAATAGACCAAGAAATACTCTTAACTATCAGATCTATGGAAAGGTGACAAATTTATTACCAAAACAAGAATTAAAGCACATTATAAACTACAAAGTGAATGATTTTGACTTATTAAATTAAAAAAAGGTTTTGCACTAATAAAATCAATACTACCAAAATTAGAAGAAAAACAGAAAGTTGGGAAACAATCTTCACAGACAAAGCTTCTGATAAAGGTCTCATTTCTAAACTATGTAGAGAATTGCATAAAATTTATAAGGTTATATGTCATTTCCCAATTGAAAATGGTCAAATATGAATAGACAGTTTTCAAATGAAGAAATTATATATATATATATATATATAATCATATAAAATGCTCCAAATTATTATTGATTAGAGAGATGCAAATTAAAATAACTCCGAGGTATCACCTCACACCTATCAGATTGGCTAAAATGAGAAAAATGGGAATGGATCAATTTTGGAGAGGTTGTAGGAGGACTGGGACATTGATGCATTGCTGGTTGAGTTGTAAAGGGACCCAAGCATTCTGGAGAGCAATATGGAACTCTGACCAAAGAGTAATAAAACTGTTCTTGCACAACAATTCCAATTCTAGGTCTATATCCAGAAGAAATCATAAAAAATTGGGAAAGTCCCATATGTTCTAAAATATTAATAGCAGCTTTTTTGTAGTAGCAAAGAATTAGAAATTGAGGGGATGCCCTCAATTGGGGAATGGCTAAACAAGTTATGGTGCATGAATATTTTAGAATACTATTGTTCTTTAAGAAACCATAAGAAAATGGTCAGACTCTAGAGAAGCATGGAATGATTTACAGGATCTGATAGTGAGAGAAGGGAGCAACAATGTACACATTGAAAACAATGTGCACAAGAGAACAATGTACAAAAGAGATCAATGTATACTTTAACAAACACATTGTGAAAGGATCAACCTTGATGGAGGCAGCTCCTCTTAGCAGTTCACAGTATTAGACCACCTGTAGACAATTTTGCAACTTAAAAATAACAATAAAAATTTCTTATTTTCATCTTTTTAACATAATTTTCTTCTGTAGCCAATATTTACTGGATGATTTCTAGTTATTTTCTACTAATTTTTTTTTTATTTTTGAAAAGCAATGGAGTTAAGTGACTTGCCCAAGTGCATATGGACATATGTTGAAAAATTTTCATAACATGTATTTGGAAAAATAAAATATCAATAAAATATATATAAAAACTAAATGTCTTTTTTTCACCATTCATCCCTATGCACATGTATATTTTTAAGCTACAAAATTTCCTTCCACTCTCCCTTCCCACATTCCTCCCCTCAGTGGCAAACAGGTTAATACTGTATATACACTTTTGTGTTAAACATGTTTATAGATTAGTTATTGTAGGTATGAGGAATTAGGATTAAAGGAAACAATGCAAGATATTTTTAAGAAAGTGATTGTAGTGTTCATCAGATTATGAAGGATTTTGTTTTCTTTTGTCAAATATTTCCTTATAAAAGAATGAAAACAGCATCTCATTTGGAATGAAAGAATAATAGCAATTAAAAAACGAGGCTAGAATATTAAAAGTAAAGGTGAGATATTTTCATTTGTCCCAAAAATAGGACTGAAAATTTAGAAGGTTAAAAAAATGCCATGTTACACTTCAGGAGTTATGACATGGTTTTGAATACTGCAGTTACAAATTTCAGAGTGTGGCACCCCGTCCCCAGCACCACGTTTCTTCAGGGTCAGCGGTTTGGGAACAAATCTCCGGCTCCCGGGCGGTTCTGCCTGCCTTTTCCTTCTGCGGCCCTCTCGCTCGTTTGTGCCACACTCCCGTTCCCAAGGGGAAAGAGCCCGGAGCGGAGTGTCGTCCCCCCCCACCCCCCACCCCTGCCCTTTCCCTTCTTCTCCTGAGCCGGCTGGGTCCAAACTCCGATGCAAGAGCTCCCTGCCCCTCCAGGTAGGGCTCGGCCTCCCGCCCGCCGCAGGGGTCCTCAGCCGCGTGATGATCGGATCTCTAGCATCTTCGGAGCAGACCCGTCCGCTGCTTTGCCTTTAGCCTTTTGGATCGGATCCTATGTATAGCATGAGGACTTAGTGAAACAAAAAATGAGAAACCCCCCTAAAGGTCATTTAGCCTTTGGGAGACCTCAGGCCGTGAGTCTAAGAAAATCAGAATCATAAAACAATGGACAGTGAGGTACAGAGGGATGGAAGAATTCTGGATCTGATCGATGATGCTTGGAGAGAAGATAAATTGCCCTATGAAGATGTTGCAATACCACTGAATGAACTTCCTGAACCAGAGAAAGACAATGGTGGCACAACGGAATCTGTCAAAGAACAAGAGATGAAGCGGACAGACTTAGCTTTACAATATCTACATGAGAACATTCCCCCAGCAGGAAACTGAGTTCTTATCTTTCGAGGACAGATGATTGTGTGTCCAAAATGTTTTCTTATAGATTCCCAAGTTGAATCTTTTAAGCTGTGAAATACTACTTTGAATAGTTGATTCTTGTCAACAAAGTAGACTCTGAAAATATTTATTCATGAAGAGCTAACTTAGATTGATTAATATTAGAGGATTTTAACAAATATTTATGAACTCTATGGGCCTAAATCTCATCATTAGTTTTTTCTTAAACTTAAATATTCAAACTATAGCTTTGGTTTTGATCCTGTTGTCATAAGTTAGTACAATTTAATTTAGCTTTATGTTTTCTTTAGCAGTAGAAAGAATCAAATAGTAACTTGGAAGGGGTGGCTAAGTAGCACAGTAGATAGAGTGCTGGCCCTAGAGTCATGAGTACCTGAGTTCAAATCTGACCTCAGACACTTAATAATGACCTAGTTGTGTGGCCTTGGACAAGCCACTTAACCCCACTGCCTTGCAAAAAAAAATAGTAACTTGGAGAATGATGTGAAATTACTGTACTTTGCCTTCATTCTCTGTTTAACGTCATATCAAAGATTGAGACAAAGAATGCATTTGACCTCAGATGGTAAAAGCTGATGAGTCTGTTATATAAACCTACCAAATCATTAGGAGAAGAGAGCTCAATTTTAGTTTTGCCTCAAGTGTAAAATTAGGTAAGACACTCTCTCTACATTAGTCATGTATTTTGAGTTGGTGTGTTTAGAATATTGATATCATTAATATGGAAATAACTTATAGACAGATGGATACAATTGTCATTTTTTGTTTTCTTCTGTTACACTTAAGATATGTCTATAAAATGATTCTTTTGTGTCATTTAAAAAAAAAGACATTTCAGAGTGGATAGAGGTGTGAAATCATACCTTGTTTTAAGCCCCAGTATCACAGCAAACTTGATGGCAATATTTTGAGTAGAATAAAGAGTTTACGAGATAAACTGGAGCAGATTGAGGTGAAGAATTTAAATGTTGAAATTGTACATTGCACTTCACCCTGGAGGTAAAAGAAAGAAGTGAAATGAGATGGTAATTGAAGGGAGAGGTATAAATGTACTTGAATGGAATGGGGGGGGGGGAAGGTTTCATTGAAGAGTGAGAGGTTGGTTGTGATAAGTGGGAAAGAATGAAGAAGGAAGTGGTTTAGATTGGGTGAATAAAACATGAATAATGAATTAATTTGGCTTAGAAATAACTCAGATAAGAACTATTGGAATTCATGCTGTCATTTATTTTTCCTTACTCTGCCACATGAAGAAACCCCAAACCAACAGATGTCTCAAGAAAAGTGCCAGGATGCTCTATTAAAATGCTACAATTATTCATCCATGTGTTTCAGGGAGGGGAAAGTGAAAAATAAAAATTAACACTATATTAATTTATTGTCTCTTTTACAATATTAAATCATCTATATAATATGCATGAAGAATATATTTTTACTACATCTTATTAAAACACCTAATAGTACATGAATTCATTTTGGGATAAATCTATTACCTATTGTGTGGAAATATAGTTATAATGAGAATTTATTTAAATATGATCCTTTCTGAAAACAAGACCATAGAAGAGATAACCTCTTTGTCCCTTCCAGCTCTAAAAGTCTGTTTAAGCATTATTCAATTGAATGCCACAATTACCTTAATTTAAAATTAAAACATCATCTGGAGCTTCAATGGTTTCAGTATTCCTCAGGCACAAAAAATACTATAACCCAAACATTTCTAATCATTCCTTTAAATAAGAATTAAAACAAGTTACTTATATATGAGTACTTAAAAGGACATATTAAAAAAAAGAGGAAAGTGCCCCAAAGAACCAAATCTTGCAGAATCTGAAAGATCAAATGTTTAAACAATGCAATAGGAGAGCTAATTTTCAACATGGCAAGGACTAAGTCCCAATTCATAGGCCTCTATGATTTGATATTAAATTTTAATTATTCCTAGAAATATTTCTAGTGATAATTAGAGGCCTTTCTTGGCTTCTTTAGTGATTGTTGCTGTTCATCTATATTCTATTAATTGGTAGTTATTGTGTTGTTTCAATCATGTCAGTCTCTTTGTACTCTTGGGCCATAGAATGCCAATTGTGTCTATGGAGTTTTCTTGGCAAAGAAACTTCAGTGGTTGCCATTTTCTTCTGATGTTGATTAAGTCAGAGAGGTTAAATATATGCCTAGGGTCACACAACTAGTGTCAGAAGTTGCATTTGAATTCAGGTCTTCCTGTCCCTAAGCTTATTACTCTATCTGCTGAACCATCTAATTGTCTCTTCAAATGGTTCATAACACTGAATTTATTTTTTACAAGGTTCCATTATCCTTCTCAGTGTAGTAAAAATACAGAAAATGTTCTTATTTTCATCATATTAACAGAATTTCCTTCTGGAGCCAATATTTACTGGATGATTTCTAATTATTTCCTACTATTTTTTTTTTAGTTTTGAAAGGCAGTGGAGTTAAATGACTTGCCCAAGGTCATACAGCTAAGTATTAAGTGTCTGAGACCAGATTCTACTACTTTTAAGACTATCATGTGACCTTATGCATTTTTTAATTTATTTTTTTATTCTCATTTTGTACAAATTTTTCTTTACATTAACAAAATATACTTTTTACAAGTAAACAAAATACCCCTCCCCCCATGAATATTATTAGACTTGCTTGGGTGAAAAAGTAAAGGGGAGAGAAAAAAAATTAAAATTAAAAAAAAATAATAGTAATAATTGTAAGTATGGCCAGGTGGCGCAATGGACGAAGCACCAGCCCTAGAGCCAAGAGCACCCGAGTCCATATCCAGCCTCATGAACCCAATAATCACCCAGCCATGTGACATGCAAGCCACCCGATCCCCACTGCCCTGCAAAAGCCAAAAAGAAGAAAAAAAAAGACCCAAAATAAAATAAAATAGTAATAATAGTAGGAGTGGCTGGGTGGCAGACAGAGCATTGGCCCTTGAGCCAGGAGCACCTGGATCCAAATCCGGCCCCAGACACACAAAGATCACCCTGCTATGTGGCCCCAGGCAGGCCACCCAGCCCCACTTGCCATGCACCCTCCCCCAAATGATAATAACAAAAAATGTGCTTCAGTCTTTGTTCCAACACCATCAACTCTGTCGTGAGTGGATCACATTCTTTATGATAAGTGCATCACAAAAGTTACTTCCATATTTTTCCAACATTGCCATTGCTGATCGCAACTCCCTCCTTTCTTATTTCTCCACTACCATGTACTCTATTTTCTCTCTCCTTTCACTCTGACTCTGCTGTAGGGTCGCTGAGTGGTGCAGCAGACAGATCCCTGGTCCTGGGGCCAAGAAGCCCTGAGCCCCCATACCACCCCTTAGGCCCAGAATCCACCTGGCTCCATAGTCCTGGGCAGGCCATCCAATCCCAGCCCCTTGCAAGAAGTAAAAAAGAAAATGTGTTATATCTGACCACTGTCCCCCCATGGTCCATCCTCTCCTCCTTTATTCACATCCCCAACCCTTCCCCCTGCTCCCCCCTCCTTCCTACTCCAGTTGTCTATACCCCATTGAATATATTTGCTGTTTCTTCTCCTAGCCATCTCTGATGAGAGCAAACGTTCCCCCAATTTCCCTTGCCTCCCCCTTTCCATATCATTGCGATAGCTCATTGTAATAAAACAAAATCTTATTATGTGAAATAGCTTGGACTATTCCCCCTCTCCTTTTTCTTTCTCCCATTCCATTTCCCTTTTTTTCCTATTGACTCCATTTTTACACCATATTTTATCTTCAAATTCAGCTTTCTCCTGTGCTTCAACTATAAAAGCTCCCTCTACCTGCTCTATTAACTGAGATGGTTCATATGAATATTATCAGTATCATTTTTTCTATACATGCAGTTCATCCTCATTAAGTCCCTCATATTTCCCCCCTTCCCTCCAATCTCCATGCATCACCTGAGTCCTGTATCTGAAGATCAAACCTTCTGTTCAGCTCTGGCCATTCCAAAAGGAACCTTTGAAATTCCCCTGGTTCATTGAAAGTCCATCTTTTTCCCTGGAAGAGGACATTCAGCCTTGCTGGGTAGTTCATTCTTGACTGCATTCTAAGCTCTTTTGCTTTCCAGTATATTGTATTCCAACCCTAGGAGCTTCCAATGTAGTTGCTGCTAAGTTCTGTGTGATCCTGTCTGCAGCTCTGTGATATTTGAACTGTGTCCTTCTGGCTGCTTGTAATATTTTCTCTTTGACTTGGGAGTTCTGGAACTTGGCTATAATATTCCTGGGGGTTGGTTTTTGGGGATCTCTTTCTCGGGGGGATCAGTGGATTCTCTCCATTTCTATTTTGCCCTCTGCTTCTAGAATATCAGGGCAATTTTCCTGTAGTAATTCTTTGAAAATGATGTCAAGGCTCTTTTCCTGATCATGACTTTCAGGTATTCCAATAATTTTCAAATTATCTTTCCTAAGTCTGTTTTCCATATCCGTTGTTTTTTCAATGAGATATTTCACATTTTCTTCTAATTTTTCATTTTGTTGGTTTTGAAGTATTGATTCCCGATTTCTGGTAAATTCATCAATCTCCCTGAATTCTCTTCTTTGTCTGAAGGATTTGTTCTCCTCAGAGAGTTTTCTTACCTCTTTTTACATCTGGCCAATTTTGCTTCTTAAAGCATTCTTCTCCTCAATAACTTTTTGAACTGTTTTATCCATTTGACCTAAGCTGTTTTTTAGCATGCTATTTTCTTCAGCATTTTTTTGGATTTCCTTGACTAAGCTGCTGACTTCATTTTCATTTTTTCCTGCATCTCTGTCCTTTCTTTTCCCAATTTTTCTTCCAACTCCGTCATTCGATTTTCAAAGTCTTTTTTGAGCTCTGTCATAGCCTGAGCCCAGTTTCTATTTTTCTTGGAGTCTTTAGATGCCAGAGCTTGTGCTTCCTCATCTTCAGACTTAGTATTTTGATCCTTCTTGGGCTCATTTGCAAAATATTTCTCAATGGCCTTCCTCTTGTTTCTTTGCTTGTTCATTTTCCCAGCCTAAGCCTGTTTTTGGGGGGTGCTTCCTGAGCTTTTGGGACACTCCCACAACGGTCTCAGTGTGAGGTTCTGTCCTCCCTCCTGGTCTGTGAATGAACATAAGCGTCCCCCTCTGCCACAGGGCCAAGGTGGGGGGGGGCCCTGCTGTTCTATGGGGGGGCCTAGACTGCGATCAGGATCTGAATGTGGTCAGAGCCCCAGAGTCCTGTTCCAGAGGCAAAGGATGGAGCTCACAGTTTCTCTTCACTCCCCTCCCTCAGCTCAATGGGCTCATGCCCTGGGGGCTCCTGCTTACCACCTCAGCCTGTTTCTGTTTCCTGGTCTGGGGGAAAGACCAAGCTACTCACTGTGTGCCCCAAGGGCTGGGCTCCATGTGCTTGCTCTGGCAGAGGTTCCCAGCTGTTCCCCCACTTTGTGTCTGGTGCTCCCCAGGGTGCAGCTCAGGAAACTCCCTGCTGCTGTGAGCCGGCTCCCAGCGTCCTGGGGCTGCCTCAGGGAGGCTGAAGTTCTTTGGCTTTGGTGGGCCACCCCTCTGGCGGGCCATCCCTCTGACCCCAGGGAGCAGAGCCTTTCTGCTCTTTTCCAGTTTACCTTGAGTAGACCTGCCTCACTGGGTCCCTTTGTGGGTTCTGTCTCTCAAAAGTTTAGTTAGAGTCCTTAGCTTATGAGTTTTTATCGGAGAGCTCCTAAGAATCGATCCCTTCATGTTGCCATCTTGGCTCCGCCCCCCGACTTTATGCATTTTGATGAAGATAATAAGAGGTTTCAAACATGATGGATATCAAAGGAGTCCAAAGGAGGACTCTCCAAAGGAAAAGAGAAAAACTATAGTGTTGAGAAACATATTTCTAGGAGCTGGAATGAGCCATATGTTTTCACTGTCAGCATCTGTTAGTTTGTTTGGGTGGTCAGGTTAAATATCTTTTCTTGCAAATGAAAATATTTTGAATGTCTATTTTTTTTTAATGTGGAGGACATGCAATAAATGGAATTAATTGATTTTAGACCTTCTGTAAAAATATATTTACCTGAAATAAGTAATTTATAACAAAAGAAAAGAATAGTTGGAAAATGTAAAGAAGTATGTCTCCTCAATACTGGTATTCTTAGAAGTATAGTTGTATTGAAGTACAATATCAATGTTTGTGAAATTCTTGTATAGAAAAGGTTCCATGACATCCTTCTGGACCCTGAGAAATTCCTTAGAAATATAACTCTGGCTACGCACCTTTGGGTCTGAAAATAGTCTGATAGGATCCAAGGGGTCACAGATATACCATAAAATTGTCTAAAGATTTACAAAGCACCCTTGTTAGCCCAATTATCTTGCTGTAGCTGTTAAATTCCAGGAATGCCTCCTCCTTCCCCAGATGTGGCTGGAACCATAAGAGAGTAAATTCCACTCCCTCAAACCTGTTAGAAGCCTGTGAATCCCTGACTCCCTCCATCTCAGAAAGTATGTTCAAACATTACACAAAGACCTTGACCCTTTTCCTATTCTGTCTAGCCCCCCTATCTGTACTGAGTGATATGTTTACATATGTTTGTATTAGTATGACAAGACAATATTTCTAACTGCTGTCTTTGCTTCTGTATTCTGCTTGCTCTCAGTACCCCCCCCCAAAAAAAAACTATTAAAAACCCTATCCCCTGAATACTCAGGTGCTGTCTGATTTGGGTACTCTTCATCCCCAGGCAGTCCCTTGGAATAAAGATCTCCAAACTTCTAAAATTCTGGTCTCCATCACACTCTTTGGGTTCAACAGTATTATGTATATTATTTTCTTGAATCTACTTTCATCACTTTGTACCAGTTCACATTAGTGATTCTAAAATAGGCACTCATTAAGCTATTTTTTTTCTTTTTGTAAGGCAATGGGGTTAAGTGACTTGCCCAGGGCCACACAGCTAGCTAATTATTAAGTCAGTGAGGCTGGACTTGAACTCAGGTACTCCTAACTCCAGTCCAGTACTCTATCCACTGTGCCACTGAGCTGCCCCCATTAAGCTATTTCAAGAACTCTTGGGACTAGAACAATTAAGAGGAATGAAAACAAAACAAAAGAAGTCCCTTGACCCTCTGAGTTATTTTTTTTTTTCTGGTCAAGGGTGGAGGGAGGAATAAGATAGAAGTGTTCCCCTTACCTGCTCAATTTTGCTCAAGGGTTGGCTGAGGCATCCATCACCAAGATACCAGAAATTTAAATTCCTAGCTTTCAAGTTGCCTTACAAAATTCACAGGATATGAAAAGTTTTCTCAACCAAACTTTCTGTATAACTTAATTTCATTTGATCAAAATTTTTGAATGTATTTAGTATTTAGTCAATGGTTTTTGATTGATTTATTCAATAGAGAGGTTTTATTCACAAGCCAATTCATGGATTTATTCAATAGAGATGTTTTCATTTGTTGAAGATATGAGAGATGAGTAAAATTTAGTAATTGGTTTATTTAATCAATTATCCCCTCCCCATACAGAAGGAAAACAAAATAGAGTTTTGCATCTCAAATAAATAATTGAAGGAGCATCTTATGACAGCAAGAATAGGACTACTTGAATCCTTAAGATTATACTTTTGTGTGAAATAGTATTAGAATTTCTAGGCTTCTGAGATAAACTAGGGTGTGTTAGAGCTAGCTCCAAACAGTGGCCTAATTGTTAAACATTTGGTGTGAGTTCTTTTAATCTAGGAATTATTAATAACACTGAATCTGAAAGTGAAGATCCCAGAGTAAGTCCATTGATTATTGCTAATAGTTTTTTTTCCCAATCTCACTTTATTTCCCTATTTGTCTCTCTGCAGCTTTGATTATTTTATTTTATTTTAAGGCAGTGGGATTGAGTGACTTTCCCAATTATAAAATTTTTGTCCTCCTGAATTCAGAGCCGGTTCTCTATCTACTATGCCACCTAGCTGCCCCAGCTTTGATTATTTTTAAAGAAAAATATTTATATCTTTGCTTTAGTTTCAATGGATCAATAGATGTAAGCATTCTAATAACCATCAGAGTTGCCCCAAGTGACAATTCTTCACCCTCTATCAAGTATCTTCCCAAGTTTCAATCAAGTGTATCAATTGAGAACTTCCTTTTCCTGAGGCTGAATAAATTATTCTCTAGTAGTGACTCTAACAATTTGTGAATCTATTAGAAAGGCCTAGAAATCAGCAGCGTATGCAATCATAGAATAATAAGTTAGATAAGTATCATTACCACCATACAACAATTTAAACTTTGAGAGGTTTTTATTTCATTCCTTGTCTACAGTCTTCCTTTCTTTAATTCAACAAAGCGATTTAATTGTTTATATTTTACAAATCTATGAATGGGAAGATTCTTTGACAGCCTCCTGCAACAGCTCCTGTACCAAGAGGGAAACTATATAGATGTGTTTTGTGATGTGACAGCATGATTTTTAAAGGAAAAAATGAAATTTTAACATTATCTTTAGGGAAGCTAATAATCCATGGTTAAAACCCTGGCCAACCAGGAATAATAATGATTATTTATATATTATCATTTAATGAAAGCATCATCTGCTTCTTAGTACATGCATAAATTTGATATTCATAGATCTATGGCCCTCAGTTTCCTCTCTTGAAAAAAAATGAAAGAGTTGGAAAATTTGATATCTAAGGTCTATTTTCTTTACCTAATCAACTTTATACTCCCATGATGAGTGTATTAAGTAATGTTCTAAAAATAACTAGATAATTAAAGCTACTCAAACCTCTTGGAAATGTTCTCAAATGTTTTTATTGTTTATAAATTTTGATATAAGGATAATTCATGAAAGAGTTCAGGTCACAGTGTAAGAAACAGTTTTGTTCTATGTTGAAACCTCATTTATTATATAACACTACAATGGCAGAAAAGTAAATGCACAACATTTTTCAAATAATGTTAGTTGACTCTCAGCTTTGTATAATGCCACCTATGGCCAATCTGGCATTCAATATTTATTTATGAAGATGTTGTATAGTTTCCAAGAAGAGAAAAAGATTCCACATTCCTTAAAAATTCATGCTGGTATTAATTCATAAGCTATTTTATTGTATGTGCTGGAAGCTAGGTGGCACAGTAAATAACTAAGTGGCACAGTGGATAAACCAACAGCTTATGAGAGTTAATGTTTACCAAGTAGTATCCTGACCCCTTGTCTACAATTTATAGAGCAATAGGAGATATCTGGACATTGAGATGTTATATGACTTGCCCAGGGTCTCAGAGACCTTTTCAGAGATAAGACCTCTGACAGTAAGACAAGGCAGCTAAGGTAAGACCTGAGCATTGGTCCTCCTGATGCTACTTTTCCAGCTATCTACTATATCAAACTAGTAATTTTAGATAATATAATATTCCATCACATGATATAACATGCCTGTTATAGGTATGTATGATGTTAGCCACATGGTAGGCATGGTATATTTTCACATGACATAACATAATACCAATATACTTGTGCATCATAGTACCATAACAAACTATACTATGAAGGTCACAAGATATGATGTGTCATCACTTGATGCAGTGAGCTGTATATCATGTAACATGGTATAGCATATTAATCACATGACTTGTATGTCACATGTCTACTACATGACATGGCAGTCAGTTACATGATACAACATACAAAATAACTAGCTTGCTATGTATTCCCATCACATGATGACAAATTGTGCTCATCACCTTGCCTTAGCATGTTACTCTCATAAAACAACATGCATATTGAATGACATATGACATACCAGGCACAGGTTACAAATCATAAAATGGCATGGCTTGATATGTATGCTCATCACATGATGGCAAAGTGTGCCCATCGCCTTGCCTTACCATGTGGTTCACATGAAATAACATGTATATTGAATGACACATGACATACCAGGCACAGGCTATAAATCATAAAATTGCATGGCTTGTTATATTGAAGTACATCACAAGAAATGACATGTCAGTCACATGATGTGGTATAGCATCACTGTAAAGTGGATGTGTCTGATAATGTCATTCATATACTCCTCAGTGATGATGAGCCTTTGTCCATTGGAGGATGGATTCAATTTTTAGAAAAAAGCTCTAATATACAATCAATTCTGTTGAATTAACTGGATGTCCAAGTGGGGTAATATGTGTTTTTTTAAACATGGATTTATGGAAATGAAATAAATTAAATAATCTTGAATAACATAAACCATCACTGAAGGCAATTTCCAAAATTATTCTGAACTTTTTTTTTAATTCAAATTTTATCTTGAAGAGGATGCCATTCATTTAGAAGTCTATGCTTGCGTATGTTTCTTTTCTTTTTTTTAAAGAAATGACTTATTTTTATGCATTAAGTTCATTTTGTACAAATTTCAGCTGAGTATATAGCATCTCTAAGAAATATAACTATAAAATGCTCTAGATCCTGTTTTAGTAATCAGGTGTTGCCCAGTGACAACAAAAATAAGTTTTCAGAGACCTTGACTTGTTAAAATTTCATTTAGAATTTTAGGATTGGCTCTTTCTGCAAGGTTTTCCAACACAATATTTCAATTGTCTAGGCCAATTTCTTCTCACCACTTTCTTCTATACCTTCACCTTCATCCTCAACCCTTACTTTCAACAACACTTTCTCTTATTTGGACTTTTTCTTAGCACTTTTTTTCACTTCTAATAATCATGTATTTTCTACTTTCTATTTTATTTCATCAAAAGACAGTATACCAATGGAGGCTAGAGAACCAGTCTTGAAGCCAGGAGGACCTGAATTCAAGTCCCTCCTCTGACAGTCTATGTGACCCTGGTGAAATTATTTAAATTCAGTTCTCTAGGTATTTTTCTTCAACTGGATGTTATACAAAAGTTTCTGAACAGCATTGAAGGAGGAATTTTCTCAATAGTACCACAGATTGATTCCCTAACCCAATCTATCTGTGTACCTACAGATTGCAAACTTCATGAGTACAGGGTCTATATTTATTTAACGTTTTTATCTCATCAGGTTAATTTTTATTTGCCTCAGTTTTCTCACATGTAAAATGAGAATAATTATAATATCTCTCCCTTGATAGCTGTTTTGAGAATCAAATGAGATATTTGCAAAAAACCCCTCTGAAAACCTTGAAATAAAGCTATTATTACTATCATCTTTACTGTCAATAATAATACTCCAATATGCTTGTACCCTGCCCTCAAATGACTTTTTCTTTTGTTATATGGACAAAGTATTTAAACTTCAATTTTAAAATTTGAACTTCCAAAGAACCATCTGAGTCAATTTCTTTAATTATTAACTGATTTGATCTTTTGCTGTTCAAAGAATTTTCAAAAGTCTTTTCCAGCACCACAATTTGAAAACAGTGATTCTGTAGCACTCAGATTTCATTACAATTCAGTTTTTTCAACCATACATTGCTACTGGAAAAAACCATGGCTTTGCTTATATGAACTTTTGTTGACAAGGTAATTTCTCTGCTTTTTTAGTGTACTGTCCAGATTAGCCATAGCTTTTGTTCCTAAGAGCAAGTGTCTTAATTCCTTGGCTGCAGTTGCTCTCTGGTATGGTCTTTGAGGCCAAAATATAAAATCTGTAACTACAACCATTTGTTCTCCCTCTGTTTGCCAGGACGTGATGAGGCCAGTTGCCAATATCTTAGTTTTGTTTTGTTTGTTTGTTTGTTTGTTTTTTGATACTATTTTAAAATCCAGCTTTTTGGCTCTTCTCTTTTACCTCCATCAGAAGATGTCTTGATTCTTTACTTTCTGGCATCAGAGCAGTATCATCTCCACATCTGAGATTATTGTTATTTCTCCTGGCAACCTTATTCCAACTTTGGATTCATCCAGTCTGGCATTTCACATTATCTCCTTTGCATATGTTAAATTAATAAGGTGACACTATAGAGCCTTTTCTTGTTCCTTTCCCAATCCTAAGCCAATAAGTAATTTCATGTTGCTTCTTGACCTCAGTAGACAACAAGATCCTTTGCTTCTCATTTCTTTGAGGACTTGTCACATTTTGTTGTGATCTACACAAAAATTTTTAGTGCAATTAATGAAGTTGTATTCCTGGAACTCTTTTGCTTTCACCAAAATCTAGCAATTATTGGCAGTTTGGTTTCTAGTTACTATGCCTCTTTTAAAACAAGACTTATCTTCTGGTAATTCTCAGTTTACACACTGAAGTCTAGTTTGCAAAATCTTAATTATAGTCATGCTGGAGGATGGAATAAATGAAATTGTTCAGTAATTTGCACATTCTTTGGCATCTATTAGGATTGGGAACTACATTGACATTTTTGAATATAATATAAAAGGAAGAAAAATATTTCCAACAACCAAGAGTTAAGAGAAGTTGAACATAGCTGAAATGACTGAACAAAAACAAAGTACTGGGAAAATAATTCTTATATGGAAAAATTCTTTCCATCAAGTTTCAAGTTTCTGAACATTTTAAGGAAATACTTTTCAAGATCACATATAGGAAGGCACCATCTCATTGAGTATAGTCAGAAAACAAATTCAATTAGAAAATAAAAATTCATTACAGTTGGTATTTCTGTTACTGATGGAGACATAAAAGATATAAACAAGAATTTAAAATTAATTGTAGTGATTCTGAGATGAAGACACACTAGATGACATAGTGGATTGGTGACTGTACTTGGAATCAAGAAGATCTGAATATAAATCCTCCCTTAGTCATTACAGCTGGTATCTCTGAGCAAATCTCTAGATTGTTCTGTGCCTCAGTTTGATTTTCATAATATGAGGTAGTGGTACTTAATGGAATATTGCTTCTCTTTCATCTCTAAATCCACAAATATTCCGAAATAACTTTAGCCAGGCTATTTAAAAAAGACAGAAGAAAGGTATATATAACTTTTAGCATATCTAGATGATCCTGATTTAAATTGCATCAAAATTTTCTCTAAAATCTGTTAATTTCCTCTTATTCTGTATTTTCAAAATTGAAATGTTTGAAGATCGATATATTAAAATTGAGTCTCCTATATTTATAGTTGTTTCAGTCACATATGACTCTCTGTGACCCAATTTGGAATTTTCTTGGCAAATGCTAAAGAGGTTTCCCATTTCCTTCTCCAGTTCATTTATAGATGAGAAAATTGAGGCAAATGAGGCAAATGTGCCTAGGGTCTGAAAGCTGGTTTTCTGAGTCAGGTCTTTCTGACTCTAGGCTCATCATTCTAGGCATCACTTCACTACCTCAAAGTATAACTGACTTTTGTTTACTTGCAATTTATAATCTGAGGCAAATGTTTAAATTTGAGACACGAAGATAAAGTTTCCAGTTTCCTAGAAAACTATCATTGAGTTGTTCAGCTGCAGAGACTGTGGAATTACTCTGGCAGTTATTTGTTTGTTTGTTTTCTGCAATCTTTTTTCTTTTTCTTTTCTTTAGATAAAAGACATGATGAAACTGGAAAAGATATTTCACGGTGATATAGAAGTGTAAATGCACTATTATTCACTCCAAGTCAAAAACTCTTCTTGCTAAATAGCATTGCCTCTTGTAAGGAAGTTTTTGGGGCCAAAATGATAATTACATGTTTTTTATGTTAATGTTTCTCAATGTTTCTTTTTTTTAATTAGAAAGATAGAATTTAGTCCTCTGATATTTAACCTGTATATTGTGGAAGCTGTTGTGTGGAACTTAAAATCTTTGCTTTTGCTTTACATGATTAACATTTTGACCACCTTAAT